>NW_020798183.1:0-81508 GCF_002237265.1 Aspergillus thermomutatus | reverse complement strand
TCTCCCCATCGATCCCAGCCGGCCCCTCTCCCCCGCCATAGCAGTCACAGAGGCAATGCTGCGCGGCCGCTATATGATCGCCAATTTCCACATCGGCCGTCCGTACCTGTACAAGGCGCTCCGGATCCCGCAACACCTAACAGACCACGACCTCGCGCAAATGCGCAGCGGCCTCCGCCACGCAATGGACTGGCCCCCCGTCGGCGGCATCTTCCGCAAAATGAAGAGCTGCATCCCGATCAAGTTCGCTTTCTGTTCCCAGTGAGCTTACCCCCACCCCCTACCTCGTCTTGTCATGAACCGCACTGCACATACTGACGCAACGCAACGCCATCAGATTCTTTGGCCAAGTCCTCCTCTTCTACTGTATCTCCCACCACCCCGATCCGCGCCTCCGCAAGGCCCTCCCCGTCGGCTGGGAACGGTGGACCGACGAGATGCTGCGGTTCCTGGAGGATTGCGCGCCGTTTAGTCCCGCTGTGGCGAAGGATCTGGAACTCTTGCGATTGTTACGATGAGTACGTTGGTATGCATGTCCATATGCATATATACGGCTTCTGTCACGCTTGATGCTTTTGGGGCATGATTCTGGAAAAAGATCGAATCTCGTGTCTTGTCTTGTTTCGCTTTGTTTGAGATATCCTAACGCTTGTATGATAGTTTTGCCCTAGACTCATTGGACCTTGACGGTCGTTCTTGTCTATGAGTGTGACAGACATAATCTGTATTTCGCAGATGGCGAGTACGTAATAGGCTACGTGATACATCATCTTCGACCCTTCTACGAGTTATGAACACACCAGTATACCGTCTCAAATACAAATACAGATGAAATTTTCACTGTAACTATACATCATGCTGAACGCTCAATCCAAGAATATGCAACCAAAGGGGAATCAATCGGCATTCGCCGAGGAAGAAGAAAGTACAAGAAAAGAAAACAAGGATTCAGGGGCTCGAATCCTAGGCTGTCTCGAGATGATCACAGAGCCCATTCATCGGCGTCGGCACCAGTGACGAACGGCTTGTCAATTTGTTTGATCGCATGGTCACCGCAGAGGATACTGTAAGACGAATTAGTTGCGACTTCGTCCCATTTGACCAAGAAAGACAAAGAAAGAGGACTTACCACGCCTCGGCAACCAACCCGTCTAATTCCTTCACGATCTCCTCCCTTCGAGAAGATGATATGTCCCCCTTATTCAGCTGCGCTTGCAGATCACGAATGTACTTCTTCTTCCCGCCTGCGCCTTCGAGTACTTCCTTGCCCAAACAGTCGCTGTGGAATGCGTGTTGGCACGGAAAGACGAAGAACTGCCGGCTAAGCAGTGGTAAAGAGCAAGTCCAGCATTTCTCCCCAGGCTCCACGATGGCATACCGCATATCCAATGCCGCAATCTCTGATCGGATCTGTCGTGCAGTCTGAGCCGAATTGTCCATCTCCTGGCGCAATGCATCAATGTGCCGCGAGTAGTCCTCCAGAGCACTGCAAATCTCGTCTTTAAAGTCGTCAATAACGACAAAGTCAGGGAAGAATGGAATCAGATCCTCAATGTGCAACAGCTCGCATCGGCGCAGAAACTCGATGGCATCTTTGATTCCGGTGCCGGGCTGCCGGATCTTCTTCTCCGCTACAAGCAACCACAGTTTCTTGCGGAGCTTGTCATTTCCTTCCGGTCTATCAGCAACGATCGCGGCTAGTTCAATATCTTCATGCTGCAGAGCCAGCTCAACTGCCTGAAGATACTGCCCCATCGCGCTGTATATATGGATGCATGATTGAACGCGTTCGTGTTGAATGCATAACCGCAGCGCAAAGTCGGCATCGTAAGGAGGGGGCGAAGACGGCTGAGATTGAAGGTAAGTGAGAAGACCCGCTTCCGAAGTTGAAGGGCTCGAGGCGTGGATCGAGATTAGTGTGTTATGCACTGCAGCCGATGGCTTGGGGTGATTGACAACGATAAAGTTGAGGTATCGCACGGCCTGATTCTGGCTGAGAGGGACGTTCACAGTCTTATTATAATTGAGAAGCGCAGGGATAAGTCTCTCGGGCTCCAAGTTTGTCTGCCGCATCAGAATATCCACTAACCCGGTCGCAGCATGGGTCATCAGCACGCTGCTATACTTGTAGAAGACGTCGGGATCCGTTTGTTTTTGTAGGACATTGAGTGCTTCTGACCACTTCTCACGTTGTATCCAATAAGACAGGACGTAATTGTAGTCACTAGTCGCCGTCGCAAAAAAGAGCAGTTCCTCTTCTCGGCCATGGCTACTGATAATGTCGTACGCAGTCTTCTTGTCCAAGTCGGCCTTGTACTTGTTCACAAACTCCTGGAACTCTGCCCGAACATTGCTCAGCTCATCTTTGATGTCCTCCGTGCTGGCTCCCTCCGCCAACTCAGCCTTGGTGGCTATGTTATCGTCAAGAGCGTTCAATTTCGACATGAAAACCTCTACCAGCCAGCTCGCAACCATAATCCTTTGCATGGTAGATGATTTCTTGTATGTCGATAATTGGGTAAGGAGATACTTTCGCAAAGCGTCATGCTCGTTACGATTGATCAGAGCCAGACAGACCTCCTCAAAGCCCTTGCTACTTTTACCCCAAACCTTGGCCGCTTCTAGGTAACGGCCCTTGCTGGCTAGAAAGTCGCCAGAAGCAGTAGCCACGGCATCCTTCTGCGCATTACCACGGGCATATTCAAGTGCCTGGTCAAACATCTGCTTCTGCAGGAACACTTTCCACACATCCCGGTCCTCGTCCTCAGCAACGATTTCGAAGATTTCCTGGCTGGTAAACAGCCAATATGTGTGCTGCATAGAGTCTGTCAGAAGTCCTAACGTACTCTGTCCAGGCTCGAGTACTGCTTGCTCATAGATGATTTCATCGCTCATGCGGTTGACAGCAACAATTTTCCCTTCGACAAGGGCTAGAATGTGCCACTGTGACAGTGTCATAGCGGCTATAGGATCTTGGATTAGCTTCTTGCCTCCACGAGCTGACTCCGTAGCCGGGAACATGGAACGCGGAAGCATCCTGGAGCTTTCAAAGGGCTGGTTCGGTTTTCCCGGAGCACATGGCAACTGACCATGGTAGATGCCTTGTGAACTGAGCCAGGCGAACTCTTTCTCGGCGTGACTATCCGCATTATGCCCATCAGACACTGCGGAGATTACCAGCGTCGACGGCGCGGCACCAGATGGTTTCTGAATCTCGTGCACCGCTGGTGCCTCCCGTTGAAAGAGCTCGGCATATATACCTTGACTCCCTTGCCTCCCTGCCCGCCCCCGAAAATATAGTAGCTTGCCATGTGTCGCGATCAGCACTTGTCTCTGCTCGGACGTTGTAGGCACCAATTCTGCGCAGACTCCGGTCACAGGTGATCCCTCCGAAACTTTGTAGACTGAGTGAGCGTATTTTTCCTCGCGCCGATAGAACTCCGTGGACGGCTCGATGTAGGTCTCCCAAATCTGACCATCTGTAGTACCTAACAGGATCTCCCTTGTTGAAGCTGTTGGTAGCGAAGGGTTCCAGGCAACGCTCTCGATCGAAACGTTCTTTAAACGCGACAGCGACTTGGGTTGTCTAGACTGAGTATGAAGGTAGTAGTTCTCGCCAAGGGTCGTAGTAATGATCAAATGGGATGCGGAGGGGTCAAGGAACATTCGACGGATCACTCCGATTTCCGAGGACTTCTTGGGAAGGTCAATATCTAGTTCAAAACACCTTAGCATTGCGACGAGGACAGCAGGACGGAGCGCATGAGCTGATAGGAATCCAGTTACCATCAATGTCTTCGGGAGTATCTAGATCTATACGGAGGATGCGATTTGTCGACAAGGCAAGAATGAGCACATTGTTAGCAACTTGTGCGGCGACGAAATCCGCAGCTAATGGGAACTGCAGCTGAACACGTCGGACATCAAACATGGAGAGTGAGGCATCCGGAGCTTCGGCAAAGTTGCTGGGAGCAACATAACCGTTGGATGCATCCAGCGCCATGATGCGCCGTTTATGGAAAATGAAGGGGGAACTCTTAAATCATAGCGAGGCTCCAATGAGCCTGGCAGGTAAGGAGGAGCACTGCTTAATTGTTGTTGATCCTTGATCAACTAGTTGAATGAATGATCATCCAAATGGGTGGGAGCTTGACGAAGGCGGAGTGCCTGATGCCTCAGGCAGGACTTGTATGCTTTAGAGCTCTGTAAGAGCTCGAGACAGGCAGCAAAGTCCATGAACTGCACATCTCCAAGGAGAACTGATTTTACGGGAGTCCTTGTTTGAAATATCTCTGGACGAATCTCCTTCTTCGTCTATCTTTATTAATGTGACATGTACTCTATGGACATACAGGAAGATAAGACTCAACAACGAATGCGCTCTGGCTAAGACAGGAATTGTAAATCATAGCTGGGTATCAAGTGCCTTTCCCTCTAGGCTTCCAAGCAAAAATGGTAGCAAATATTAGATGCGATGAATGAAAAAGTATCACATAACTATGCACTCCCGCTCCAGCTTTCTTCCAAATCTCTCTCGCGACCTATCCTTCGCTTTGCCTTTAGAACGCTCGTGATCCTTGGAGCGTCTGGGGCTCTTTTCTTTGCTCTCCCTACTAGTTCGCGCGGAAATCTCTCCAGCCTGACTGGTCAGGTCATTGTCCACAGCAAAGTCGTCGACGTCGTCTTCCGCAGAGCCGTCGCTGGTGACCTTTTCTTTGCTGCGGCGTGACGTGAAGCGAGAGAATGTTGCACTAATCCTGTTTTCGCTAGTTTGACTCCCGGCACGACTGGTAGGTTTACTCCTGGCTAATCTGGACTCGCGTCTGGAGTAAGAAAAGAAAGTTTTGTCTTCCGAGTCCTTTGGCAGGATCCGTGGCGAGGTTGAAGAGACAGGATGCACTTGGAGGTTATTGGGTGAATCGCCGTGGTTCGAAAAGGCTACGCTTTGGTTTCCTCCATTCCGATCCGTCGGTCCGATTGCAGCATCCTCTGGCGTAGTAATTTCGACGCTTGGCCGGCCAGAACCATATCCCGACGTAAGATCAAAATCAGTATTATCTGTCGACAATGTCTGAAGCTTCCGCACAATCCGCGCAGCATCGAGCTCACCGATATCTTCCGATGTATCGGAGCAAGGAGCTTTGGTGGCAAGATTTGCTTCTGCAGCATCCTCATTGATGGGCAGTATCTGGTAGAACAGGAGATACGGGGACTCGAGCTTCAGCGCCTGCTCAATGTCGACCAGGGTAACGCGTTCCTCTGCCAGATCGTCGAAGCGCATCCAGTATCTAGGAGCGTCTGAGGCAGGCTCCGATCCGTGAGAGCTGGCAGGAGGTGCGCCAGCACTAGTGCCTCTGACGATGGCAATGTAGTGCCCTGAGTCGACTGAGTTACCTCGATGGCAAACTAACGCTTGCAGAGACAACTTGAAGTTTCCGTAGATGGGGCCGTCTTCGTCCATGTTGTCGTCTTGAATGAAGTGGGGCAGCCCGATTTCCGTTGGTATATCGACATATGTGCTAAGTCTGACAGCTTTCCCATTCGTAAGCATGGAATAACGCTTTAAGCACATGCCGAGTATTGGTCTCTTCGATGAAAAATGCGCCGCAACCTGGGCATCATTCCTTGGGGTGTTATCCGTGTACCAAGCTATGGGAGTTGGAATCAGAATCCCTTCTTTTCCCACATGTAGGGGAGTGAATGCACCTACGTATCAAACTGAAGAATTGCCACGCGGGCATCATAACTTCCTTCCTGTAAGATCCTCTCCGGGAGTGACTCTTCGTGGTAGTGCCACCGTCAGCATTTCCTTCATCTTCCGAATCAGGTACGAATCGTTCTTGGACGATGCTGCTTCGCCGAACGAGGGCGCCTCGAGGCGTGCTTGAGCCACTTACTTCTATCTGGGTTATTATCGGCGTTATTGGCGCTGAGCCGTCGGACCGCAGTGGAGTCAACTGAGTTGGAGAAGTCGCAGGAGACGGGATGACCTCAACAGTCTCGATATGTGATGTACACCCTTTGGACGTGGAATCGAAAGATCTGGTTGAGCTGACAGTATTGCGCCGCTCAAGGTGGCGTTTGACCTCAATCCTATTGTTGAAATATGATTCCAAACAGTCCTCCAGCGTAACTGTCTTTCCATCGACAGGCTCAGGAATCGCGACCTCCAGCAATCTCTCATTGACAAATTTGTGGTCGCTGCTCACATCCTCTTTCCCAGTGTGGTAGATGTCCATCTTCAGAGTGAGGAGAGGTAACTCTAACTTTTCTGTGATGAATGTGAAGGCCTCTGAGGTATCTTGCTGGCGAAGCTGAGCTGCATCTTCCCAGCCACATTCAGCGAGTGCATCCTGCAAATGCTTGGTCTTCGAGCCCAACAATATCAGTAATTTTTGGACTAACAAAAGGCAATTGAGGTCAATACGTACAATGTCTGTTGTGATGAGTTTTCCTGACCGCAGCATGTTGACCCAAAGTCTTAGCAATATTGAGAGCTTGCGACGAGGCTCGTCATTAAACGACTTGTATAGAATCGCTTCGAAGCAATCTAGACGAGCAAACATCGCGAACAGCAATGCGTCCAGGTAGCAGGTAACTCCCTGTCGGTTGACTGCTCCAAGAAGTTTCGTACTTGGAGTGTACGCTCTGATTATACCCTCAATCGAATCCTCCAAGATGAGGAGCAAATCAAATGCTTTCTCTATGTCTCCCTGAGCGGACTGGAGCGCATACTCAAAATGCTCTTCCTTCAAGCCAGTATAGCCAAGTTGTGCGATGCGACGCCCCAGTATCTTGAGCTATGGAAGTTGTGAATATCATGGACGGAGAACGACCAGGGCAACTTGCTCCTTACCTTCTTCTGCTCTTCTTGATCTGACTCGGGCGCGCGATCGGATGCGAAAAATCCGCGGAAAAGAGGACGGGATAGTACGGTCGAGGCCTTGAAAGATAAGCGCATTAGCATTCATAGATCCTGGTGAAAGCTGCTCCCCTCATACCGTACCTCATCCTTATTCTGCTTTGCATTCCTGCTGTTTCGCTCGCGCCTGGTAAGGAACCTATGAATACCACTCATATTGTATGGCTCAGGACGAATGTCACTAAGCGCATTCGAGTGTAGGCAATAAGCGTCTTCAGGTGAAGAGTAGACAGGTGGGTTGTCCAAGGAATCGAGTAGGATGCGACATGTGGAAGACTGTGGGTATGTATAGTGACAGCTAATGTGAGCTCAGGCTCCAATATTCTTGTTTGTATGAATGATTTCCTTGGTGGAATCAGTGAGCATATCAGGTGCTTAGCTCTTCTGACAAGACTTCTGTGGCACTAGAAGCAGTAAGGTTGTTTGTTCATAAGTCACACAGAGGATAAAATCAAGAGATGTTCTAGAAATGACATAAGATAGATTGTAAAATGCTAAATATGCAACAAGGAACAAGCCATAAGAAGGATTCCGGAACAAAATTAGTGGAGACCTCTACTCCGTACTCCGTAGAGACGTAGATATAGCTTGCTATCTTTTTGGTGGGGTGATGAAGCTGATCACATGTGGAGCCTCTTGTTATGCGGAGTGACTTTGTTGCCTTGCATGGATGCCAGATCATCCAGGCACTGATTCTCTGCCGCTGCACGTGACCGGTTGAATCTCAGGCTCCGAGGCGGAAGTAATTTTTGGAAGTCCGATATTGATCGACTGAATCAACAACACCATCTTCAAACCCCAATGGCTGCCAGCGAGTCGTCCAGGTTCCTGGCAAGGTCACTGCCAAGAGCTTTTGCACCATCTTCTCGTCTTCAGAGCGTTTGTTGGCGCCGCAATGCCTCAGACCAGGCATCGTCTAAGTCCCCAATTAGTGATCTGGAGTCGTCGAGCTCTCTGAGTGCCAGCGTGACGGAAGATATTGTGAAGTCATTTGATCCAGTAGCGAGGTCAAGAGCGCGCAAAACACAGTTGCCTCGGAGTCGGTAAGCATTATTGTCCTATTTCAGTGCCAGTCCAAGCTGCGTTCGCTTCGAGCGGCCATCCATACTAACCCCAGAATGTAGTTATCAGTTCCGTTCACCCAAATACGACCGTGGTCCTCTACACCCTCACAGACCTCCTCCACCATCAGATCCCTCTTCTCGACTTTTTGTTCCTGGTCCCTTTTCACTTCCCAGAGTAACACAGACTTGGGAATCGACGATCGCTCCAGATATTCTCACCCTCTGCTACGTCCACACCCCTCCCGGTTTCACACCCCCACCGAAGGGTTCTCGTCTCCGTGAGTGGGACGACAGCTCTCCTTACCACAAGAACCGACCCCTGCGTGGACCTCGTGGCGGCGACGTTCTACGACTGCTCCGCAAGCCCATCACTTTCAACAACATCCCCCAGCTGGAGCGCATCACCATCCACAGCTACGTCAAGCAAGCTGCTACGGAGAACTCGTCCTGGCTTCATGTCGCCGGTATGGCCGTTCAGGCTATCTCCAATGTCCGCGTCCAGACATATAAATCAAAGTCCAGTGTTGCCACTTGGGGTATTGCGCCTGGCAGAGACACCGTCGCGGTGAAGGCGGAACTGCGCGGTGAGGATATGCTCCACTTCTTCGGAAAGTTAGTCGATGTTGTTCTGCCTAGAATCAAGGACTGGGAAGGTGTCAAGGGTACCAGTGGTGATAGCAGCGGAAACATCACGTTTGGTCTTGAGCCCGAGAATGTGGCTCTTTTCCCTGAAATCGAGGTCAACTACGACATGTAAGTTGAAATGTGGTCACTCAAACGATTTTCAAGGTAGCTTTCAGGCTAACGTACTCTTTTCAAATAGGTACCCACCAAAGATGATCCCCGGTGCTCACATCACGATCCATACAACTGCCAGAACCGACAAGGACGCCCGTCTTCTCCTCAGCGCCATGGGTATTCCCTTCTATGGAAAGCTGGTTGATTAGACGTCCATCTCATTCACCTGATCATATGTGTTTCGTCACCTGGGACAAACATGCCAGCCTTGAAGAACCAGGTGGCTTCTGAGCGCTATACTAGCTCATTTTGTATTTTATGTTAACTGGCAACCAAGTTGTATCATAGAAATCATGTGATAACTCTATATTCTTTGAAAAAAACATACTTCTATGGACATACCTCATTCTTCGCACTGCTGCTACATATGGCAACCCTTCTCATACGAGCAACTACCTCCTTCTCAGCGAGAACATAAATGCTGTGATTAGACACGAAAGATCGACCAAGTTTGTTCCCATCTAGTACCCGAGACAACATTAAAGCATGAATACTAGACGTCATATTTTGGTCCTATTCAACAACTGCGATGCCCGCTTATGTATGGCACACAAATAAGCAACAAATGCAATCAATGAGATATTAGAATCCTATCGGATATTGAAAACGCCTTTGAGGTGATAGCCTTACATTTAGAAACTGGTGAGAGGAAAGAGAACAACAAAGACGAGAAGGCTCCGGGGTATTCAAGTTCATAAAAGTGAAAATGCTGAATTCGATGTGCCTTCGAAATGAAAAGGAAAATTGGCTTTGGGAAAACGCCTGATATTTGGGGCAGATAGTATGAGCAGTGCGCTCTTATCCAAGGAGAGACCCTGGGCTATTGAATCATGTCTGAGATTCTGGTGCATCTCACGCCAGCGGTATAGACAAGAACTGGCTCTGCAGTAACTCGTCCGCGGTGGGTCTTTTTTCATAATCGACTTGGAAGGTCATGTCCAAAAAGGCCATGGCTTCTTCGCTCGCGTGCTCGGGAGCTGGGGGTCTCGCACTGTTGCTACCAATGGCGAAAATAGCTTGCAACTGACTGCAGTCAGGGAAAGGATGGGCCCCAATAAACATCTCCACGACAAGACAGCCCAAACTCCAGATGTCCGCCTTTTTTGTGTGGGCTGTCTGTCGCACGACTTCCGGTGCCATCCAGTACACGCTTCCCTGCAGAGAAGGTCGATGAAGATGACCACCTCCACTCCCGCTGGCTCGGGCACCAAGAACAGTGGAGGCCTCAACGCGTTTGGAAATGCCAAAGTCCGAAATTTTGATGCCGCCCTTGTTATCCACCAAGATGTTGGCGCCCTTGATATCACGGTGGATGATGTCTCGACTATGAAGGTAGGAAAGACCTGCCAGAATTTGACGTACGAAATTCTTGATCAGTGGCTCTTGGAAGGTGTTGTACTGTTTGAGCATCGTGGCAATTGAACCGCCCGGGACGTACTCCAGGAAAATATTCAGGTATTGATCGTCCGCAGAGGTGCCCAAATACTGGACGATATTTGGGTGGTGAAGCCCTTGCAACAGCTCAATCTCATGTTTAAGTGCTGTCACCATGCTGTTCTTCCGCTTGTCAAACTCAGTACCCTTGGTTGCCGAAGGTATTTCCACTTGTTTGACAGCCATGAGCTCTCCAGTGATTGCATGAAGAGCAAGGAAGACACTGCCAAACGATCCCTCCCCAATCAAAGATCCCTTCATCCAGTTCTTGGGTGCAAAATTGTTGCCTGAAAGGAACTCGTTAAGGCCATCATCCTCCTCTTCCCCATCTTCAGCCACCAAGACACTCAATCTCTCATTGAAAGATCCTCCGTCTGTCGCTGCAACGCTTGCGTTTTCATCAAGGAGGCTTTGGCGCGAGTTACTCGGCTCATCTGACCCACTATCGAACGAAACATATGATTTGCGATTCGGCTCAATGGGAGACTCCTCTTGAAGAGGCTGAAGAGAGCTTGAGGCAATGGAATCCCTATACGCTGTTTGGGGAAGATTGAATCTGGAAACCGAAAGCGGCCTCGAGGCTCGAGTAGGCTGCGCCCCAGGATTGAGCCAGGTATCAGCGATGCTCGGGATCGGGGGCGCATCCCTCAAGCTCGATGCATAGCTTGTATTGCTGATGACACTAAGGCGACTTGCTGCTCGGCTGAGGCGTTGAGATCTCCGAATCGACATGCGCATGGTCTTTTCAATATCCTCACGCTGATGACCGGGGAAATACGAAGTAAGTTCATGAATAATCATCTCGCTAGGTGGGCGAGCCCCGAAGAAAGATCGCAACTTGGCGACAGAGGGGCGTTCGGCGTTCAATTGGAGAGACGGATCATGCTCATTATGACCCTGAGGGTGCCGAGCAGACACAGGCGATAGCGGTTGTTTGATATGATGCCAGGGTTCACCTGTGAGTTGCTGTATCTTAATCTGATTGCGCACATTTGAACTGCTCAGAGCATTCATGTGTGTCATTTGGCTTTCATCCAGCGCAAGCTGGGAAGCACGACGGAGCTCATCGGTATCTGGTTCTCCAGCGTGGATTTTCCGCAGAATGAGACGTCCGCGCTCGGACCTGCTCGACCCTTCGCAGATCTCCAGGAGTTCGTGGTCCGCAAGTCGCCTACAGTTCGAGGGATCTGGTTCCAAGCCGTCCAGCACGTAGAAGCAATAATTCCGATACTGGTGCTCTGGAAGCTGCAGCTTCTTGAGGACACACAGTATAATCTCATCTGCGGTCTTGCAATGCTTGATATCCAGCACCTTGGTCTGTCCGCCAGTGTATATGACCCTGATAACAGGCGAGTTTGCGGGCAAAGCACCCATTGTCAGACCATCAATGCTGGGGTTTTGCCTCAGATGTAAGCCACCTTTGTGACCATGGCCACCGTCGCTAGGTGTTCCTGGGTTTCGGCCAGAATTCGAGCCGCCGGAGGAGGGATGACTGAAATAACCCTCTTTCCGACCACTTTCCATCGGGCTGTTCGCAACATACCGCTGATTTCTCAATGGGGACCCTGGGCGTGACGATGATTTTCCCGAGGAGTAGACATGTGAACCATTGTCGACTAAGCGAGACATACGGCGATTGCTCGAACTTCGTTGGCGGATGTTGGTAAGTCGAGAGGAGTCTGATGAAGTTGGAGCGTACGTCGAGGCCTCAAGTGCAGCGAGTTGATTCTTCTTCAGGGTAAGCCGAGGTCCCAACCGTGACAGCACTCTACTCACCATGTTCATTTGTCTATGATTGTTGACACTCCTGTTTCTGAGTTTTTTGATAGCTACGAAAATCCGCACTCGATCGCCGATCTTCTTGATACCCATTTCCTGAAGAATTTTCTGATCACATTCAATAAGATTGTCTCCGTTGAAATTGTTTGCTGGATACCGTCAGTGACTCCGTCGTATTGGATTCGGTGGTAAAGGGCCGCTGTTCAATGTGTACCTCTGAATAAAGACTCATACTGGCCGCAATTTATGCTGTGCAGCCAGTTGATCACTTGTTTCTCATCCCACGACCTGGAAAAGTTGCAATCAGCCGTCTGTGAGGACCTCCAAGACAGATTAGGTGGCGCTGATAACCCACCGAACGGCATCATGTCCATCCTTCAAGGAGAACTCCGACTCTGTCGGACTTGTAAACAGCACCCCGTCCTGCGAAGACGCCCCCGTTGTCGACTTGTGCGACGGTCCGACATGATATGTTGGTGCCGTAGCCTGGGATCCTGAAATGCCCAGAGGGGCCGAATATTGAATCTTTGACGCCAACATAGCCGGTATATCTTGCGGACGTGGTTCTTTATGACCGTAGCGCAACTGTCTCGAGCGTTGACGCGATCTTGTGCCCTATGGATACTCTCGAATTCAATGGCATAACATAGTACCGGCGTTTTCCCGAGAGCTTTATGACCGACTGACTGTGCGACTTTAGGAACTGTTTGACTTCAACCGGCGCGAGGTCCAGAGTTCTCTATATTCACGACGGTGGTCAGTCAATTTTTCAATAGCATAAATGTTTTCTTGTTTTTCTTTTTTTTTTTTTCCCCTTCCAGTAGAAACAAACCCCACACGGCAGGAAGAGCGAAGAGTAGCCAGTGGAGAAGAAGGGTTAAGGAAGATCCAGAACTGGGATAACAAGGAGTGAAAGTATCACTAGACTGCTTACAGAAAGTAATGACTGTGTGTACACAACTTCTCCGTGAATATCTGGTTCTTTTGCTCTGCCCTTGAGGCTTTAGATCAGCATAGGCTAAGGCAATTCACGATCAGGCGTTGTCTGCTGCACTATAGTAGTCTCATAAGCTGAGAGACGCGGGGAAGAAAGAGAGGAAGCCAGCAGTAGGAGTACAAGGACATCATACACTCAGATGTTATCTTCGTGAGCTCCTCAACAAGGGATAATGTTATTAAAATAATGATAAGCAGCAAAGAAGTAAAATGATGCTGAGTGATCACCCCTCCTGCGACCCTGACAACAACTGTATCTCTGTGGAGGCCCGATCGGTCGGGGACAATACCTCCGACATGCAATGGAAGTATCTACTACTAATCATTTTCTCAAACAGGCCGCGCTGCTGAAATTTGTCAGGGGCCAGAAAGTCTGAAACAATAGAGCCCCTCCGTTCCATTAAATTCATCCCCTTTCCCGATACTTATCGCCATAATTGCCTTCACTGATTCAATTTCAGTGAGCTATTCTTAGCCTGTGGAATCAGTGTCGGTGGGTTCAAACTTCAACCCTAATTTTGACATCGGATCGTCGTGTTCATCTTAGGATCGATCTAAGTTTGGCAGAGCGATCAAGCACAGAATTCTCCGTCACGCCGTTTAGATATCTCCTGGAAAGACTGAGATACTGACAAAAGCAGCAGACTATGCTCCTCCGATGGACCCACATGCATTTTCATACGAGCTGCCTATGGAGCAAACCAGAGTTCCAGAACCTCAGGAACAGGCCGACACAGTCTCGCTTGTGAGCATTGAGCAGTATGGAGTACTATTGTATTTTCGCGCGTTCTCTAAGGTCTTATGAGATAGCTATGAAATCTTCTCCTTTTATTCACGGCTGCCTTCATCTCGAAATGAGTCTTTCATTTAGAGGCTGTGAGTCCAGTTTGTGCCAGTGTCGAATTGTGTTGACCCATATGTTCAGGGGCATTAAGAGCTCTCCATGAGTTGCGCCGTTGCCTTGGAGCTCAATCTGCATCCCTGACTCTGATACGCTGCTGAGTCGGACCTCTTCATGCCAGCTTTACCAAGCCTTGAAGCCCAAATCACACGGCTGCTCTTTCACTTTGTGTCTCTGCCTGGCTTTGAGGTCATGTCCCTCCAAATGAGCTGGAAGCTGAGAAACTCGACACTTCCGCGTGCTGGCCTGAGAATGATTAAAATCACGACTCAATGGCCGGATATTCCCTTAAACACTTCTTAAGCTGCCGTGTAGTACATTGGAGGAGGCGTACCTACCACGCCCATGCTGGTCACTGGGTAGTTGTATTCATATGTAAGCTTCCGGTTGGACCTTTTGGTTCTCCTTGGCGGAAAGATGAGTGATCTGATTTTCGAAACCAGAAGTAATGACGGCTGTAATATTATCAGTTCTCCAAGCAGAAGAATTGGCGTGTCATGCCCTAGTCTGTTACTATACCTCCCGAGTAGCGAATGTTGCGGAAGTCATGGCCAAATAATGGTTTTGTCTTATCAATTGAGAAGGAACCATCTATATCTTTATTTCATTCACCTCATTATCTCAGGCCTCGTGCACAATTTTTCTGATGGAGACTATCAATGTGCTGTAGGTAATGTTGGTGTTGTTTGCTGTTCACTCGAACCAATATATTTTGTCTTATATCCCCAACCTGATATAGATCGACCCTTCCCAGTGTTCTCTGGGCACTTGGTAACAACAGATCCACGGGTCCATAGATTACAGCTGACGGCTACATACTGGTATATCCGGTCTTTAAATTATAAAAAATTCCTCGTCACCATCAGTGGCTGATGTAGCAAACCCATCCACCACATTCTCTATGTAATACCACGGTACTAGGTGCTCGCTTTAGCCGGCCCTTCTCCCATTCTCTTCCTTCTACACTAGACAGAAATTCCTCAACGAAAGTCATGACGAATAAAGAAAGGTTAGATATTGAAACGCCAATAGCAGCTGGCACCCTCGTAAAGTATATATCTCCGCACCAGTGGGGATCGTGTAGTGCAGATATGCAAGTAGGATGGAGTACGGAGTAGCTATCTACCTTATCATTGCATGTCAGGGACGGAGAAACCCATTGTTGAACAAACAAGGGCTACGTTCTTCTGTCAGAGTGTTAGATAAGGATAACGTAAAAAAAAAAAAATATATATATATATATATATATATATATCATCAATGAGACCGAGTGTCTACCTATGCGACATTGAAGCAACATCCTTACTATTATCAGCGCGGCTGTATGGCTGCTTTGGGAAAAATGCCTTCAGTGCGGGTGGACGATGACTGCACGTGACCGGCTGTCCTTCTTTCCAGTTAGTAACACTAACCCCCCTCATGCCTTGACCCCACAGTTTTTCTTCCCCGCTCGTCTGTTGCTCATCTGTGAGGACATGCTCCAATTCCAAGGCAATTCGCCATGGAGGAAGAGAGAACAGTTCAAGGTAAAGTGAAGAAGAAAAGCGCCACGCCACATCGGAAGTCTTTGTCCTGCGAATATTGCAGCAGGTCCTTCGCTCGCTTGGAGCACCTCCAACGACATCTCCGCACTCGTTGAGTAACCCTGGAATTGGCCCTGTGCGCTGAGGTAAAACATGAATGCTAATCCATCATCGTAGACACGAAGGAAAAACCATTCTCATGTGACATATGCTCCAAATCATTTGCAAGGAGGTAGGCTGTTATCTTACGTTGCATAGATATCGGCTGGCGCTAACAATATGAGGGAAAACTCTGTAGCGACCTACTTGTACGACATGAGCGCTTAGTCCATCCCGCCGAGGCTGCGGCCAATCGAGAACATCGAAATCACAGTAACCATGAGGTGCCTTCGACGCCGTCCTCTATGATACAAACGGCCCATCATGAGTCGCGAATGCTCGAGCTTGCAGATGCAATACCAGTCCAGCCGCAGCCGATTCCGCCGCCTCCGCCTGAGGTCCAGGTCCAGCCAGCACCGATAATAGAGACAACGCATTTCAACCCCTCATGGGGATACGATCTGAATCTTCTGTCTCATGCTGCCAGCCATGTAGCTCTTGAAGGCCAACAGGAAGCTCTTGAGTCGATGCGAAAGCCTTCACATTCCGTGGGCCCTCCTCAGCCGATCCCTCATGTCACGGACAGGCCGATCACCGAAAACTATGGGCTTGAACCTTCAATCCTCGATCTAACTGACTTAGGTGACCCGGTCCAAGACTTCACTGTCTTTTTAGAAAGTGTTGGTCTCTCATCCGACTGGGACTCGGGAGTGTTTTCCACTGTCGAGGAACCTATATTGCCAACTACTCTCTCGATTGACTCTAAACCATCTCTTCGTGAAACGTCTAGACTAGGGGCAGAAGTTATGAATGACCCGCGCTCGGCCGACGATCCTCCATCATTCTCAAATTTTGGATCTCGTTTACCTTCGCTGCAACCCGAGCCTCACGAAGTGGATGATCGACTCGGTTTCGGCGACGATGGTCCACGTCCGGCATGGGATATCTCAAACGCTGACCGCCAGGTCTTCGTTTCCAAACTTGAGGAGTTTGCTTATGTTCTTCCGAAGGGCTTTGTACCTCCATCAAGACACGCTCTGTCTCGCTTCTTTGCTGGCTATATCAACGGACTGAATGAGCATCTTCCTTTTGTTCATGTCCCAACACTTTCTGTTGCCAAATGCTCTCCTGAGCTGACACTCGCACTAGCGGCAGCAGGATCGCATTATCGATTCGAGAACAATCGAGGGATTGACCTGTTTCACGCAGCAAAGGCAATACTCCTCGAGCGCCTCCGAAGAAGGGACAGCAAGCAAGTGCCATGCCCGACATGGAATTTTTATTCTCCCAGTTCGGGATTCCACAACTCGCGTGGCTCGTCGGCCATGTCAAATCATGCTAGTAGCCCTTTCCAGCAACAGCAGTCTATGCCGCACCCTGTGGATCCTTCAATCTATGTATCAGATGATTCGGATGCTCACATGGAAGTGATTCGGACATTTTTGTTGCTCACAGTTTTTGCATCTTGGGAAAGACATCCGGAACTTCTTCGGGAAATTTTATCGTTGCAAAGTACATTGGCAAGGCTTGTTCGAGAGCATGGACTCTCCGAACCAGCGACCAGTCCTGACCCAAATAGCTGGGAGGAGTGGATACGAAGAGAGGGCAACAGGCGCACAAAGCTCATCGTCTACTGCTTTTTCAATCTACACTCCATCATGTACAACATCCCCCCTCTAATCCTGAACGCGGAGTTGAAATTGAACATGCCATGCTCTCACGACGTCTGGAAAGCGAGCAATGCAGCCCAGTGGAGACGGCTCAGTCGCACCCGGCCCGGAGTGGATGTTCCCTTCCAGGAGGCATTCGCCAAACTGTTTTTAAAGTCGAGCATCTCGAACTCTTCGGCACCAATCTCGCCACTCGGAAATTATATCCTTATACACGCTATTATCCAGCAGATATTTTTCGCGCGTCAACTCTGTCTATCTGCACCGACTATGCAAGGCACAAGTCTCAGACCCGATGACTTGACTATTCTAGACAACTCTTTGAGCGCTTGGAAGGCATTATGGAAACGCACTCCCGAATCCAGCATCGATCCTCAGAATCCAGCTGGGCCGATTGCGTTCACCTCTACTGCCCTTCTCGGACTCGCTTACATCAGATTGCATGTTGACTTGGGCCCTTGTCGTCGTCTGATCACTCAAGACCCAGCTCAGATTGCCAGGGCCTTAAGTGAGTCCCCGCCCATAGCAAGGAGCCCACGTCTCATTATGGCCTTACTGCATTCTGCCCATGCACTGTCCATCCCCGTACGCCTTGGAATCGACTTTGTGGCGAGAACCCATTCCTTCTTCTGGAGTATTCAGCATTCTCTTTGCAGTTTGGAATGCGCTTTTCTCTTGAGCCGATGGCTACTCTCAATCCCAGCTACGCACTCGGAGCAGAGGTTGTCAGACCATGAAAGAAAGTTACTTTTGTGGATCAAGAGCATGATGGATGAGACTGACATGGCCGTTGACCCGCCAGGGGCGCCCGATATGGAATTTATGGCTAATCCTTACAAGGCGAAACAACTAAGCGTCGCTATTGTTCGGGTCTGGGCAAGAACCTTCAAGGGAAACACGAGTTGGGCGATAGTTGACTTGGTTGGGTCAAGCTTGGATGCTTATGCAGATGTTTTACAAAATCAGCTATGACTTCAGGAATGGCTTTGTTTGTCTGTCCTGGAACCGATCAGCATGCATCCCCCCAGGCTTTGACAGATGATCTGTGCTGAAGAAACCGAGTCCCCCTGCGAAGAAGGGATATTGCCAATCGCCCTATGTGTTCTCCACAAACTTTTTAGGGTACCTTACATTGTTGACTGCAAAGTGAAAAGAATAGTTAACTCAATCACGGCTCACTTGGCCTGTGAATCACTGATGCTTTCAGTCTCATCGACATGGATGATATATGATGTTGCTATATACCCGCGTCTATGGATTACTCTCTCATCTATTATGTGCCTGTTTTTCTCCTCGAGGCCTTTGTTCTTGATACTTTTTCCTTTCATTATCTGGTTTTGGGTGTATATAAGTTAGTCAGGATCCTCCTACACGATGAACATGCGGTCACGGTTTTCCAGTTTTTTCTGGCTATGGCGCTATAGCAGCTTGTCATTGCGGCTAAATTGGGGATTGATGGGATTCTGAGAACGAGAGAAAATCCGAAAAGTGTCGTCTATACTGGCGTTCTCGTTGAGTCGAGCGATCGGTGGTCTTGTCATTTTCAGTCCTAGCAGTCAGGTCGTCGTCAACATACTTCTATGTCTTTAACAGGAGAAGACTATGGGGTATTATCTTGCTTGACTCTCGTTACATTGAGCTCCGTGTTGCGCAAACTTAAGATGCTGAGTCGTTTTCATGATGTATTTTTGCATTAGTCTGACGGTGGAATAAAGTATTGTTACATGAATTCAGTCAAGGCTTACTCTCAGGTCTCCTCTGGCTTTTACTAACACTTGCCGGGACAAATCGCAACGCGGACATGGACTTCTCCAGTTGAGTGATTTCCATTTCCTCCCGACTTATCTGGACCGCGCTTTGCACCGCATGCGAGTGCGATTCTGACGTCTTTCGGTTTCTCAACCTGCCTTCCTGCAGCGATGGTGCTGTAGCCGATATGCGTCGTCTGTGTGTATCCGGTGATCGCAACATAGATATTTGCTTGTCGATACCGTCGTTGACGATGTAGAAATTATAGGTCTGCGACTTTGGTATTAGCTACAGTGAAGAATCATGATCGTAGAAGGAAAATACCTTTGGAAACATATGTTTATCAATCAAATGCATCCGACGTTTTTGAGGTGTAGAGCATTTCCTTTCGCAATCCTCGATGAAGCAACTGTACTGCATCGCAGGGGCTCTCGTTAGTGGTGGTCATCGCTAGACAGTAGTTGATTCTGAAAGCAATGGTCACAGTGCTAACGGACAGTTTTCTCTCCCTTGTCTCTCTTCGCAGCAACGAGCGGATCATGATTCTCCTCGATATGCAAATTCAGGAATCGATCTGTAGGGAAATTCTTCCCACACTCTGAACATCGGTTGACATGCGTTTGCAAATAGTGTACCTCATAATCTTCATAGGAGGAGAAGGAAAGGACTTCCCTATGGGGCGGTAGTGAACAATGCATCACTTCGACGGCAGGCTCAGCTGTGTCTTGCAAGAGTATCTTGGAGCGTTCACAAGATGGCGCTGAAGAGGCTGGAGATGGCGATCTTGACCAAGTCTCAGGTGATTGACCAGGTGAGGGGGATCTTGAGACGCGAGGGCGTTTAGACATGTCTTAAGACTTTCCGGCTCTGAGTTGGCCGTTCTCCTTTTGACGGTGGGAAGGACTCCTGCAATGCTCATTGGTTTTGCTTGCTGCGCTTAGTTGAAAGGAGAAATTCTTTCATTGCGGTCTGTTGGTTGTGGTTTATCTAGGGTATATGGTCCAAAATGAGAATGGAAAAGAACTACTATGACAACACTACCCTAAGGGAACTGATTGATTCTTGTCGTTGATATGAACTTGTAGATAATGATGATGGCATTAACTGCATCTTACATACCATCTGAATAATGCATGCATAAATACACCAGCCACAGAGGCACAGACCAATCAATATGCTGCAAGCCACAGGAACAGACCAGTCTATTGCGACTCCTCCACTCCACTCTCCATCCCTCATTATTTCTTTTTTTGCGGACGGCATTCAAAAAGTTACGAACTTACGTGATAAGGGATTTGATTTCCCATCAGCGGTGGCCTTAAACCCCTCGTCGTTCGTCTTCGCTCAGCTTACTTCGTCATCACGTCTTCCTGACTGACACCTCCAGCAGACTGTCTGCGATTCCGGCCATTCGTCTTCTTTAGCGCCCAATCGCCCATACTACTGATGGATCGTTCACTACTTTCGTCGCCCGCAGACTCCCAGCCAGCCATAGCCATCTGACGGGCGAAGTCGAGGGTGGAGTGACACAGACACTATAAAGCCCACCCTGAGCATGGCGTCCGCTTTTCACAATGCGTGGCAGTCAGTACTTCACATACTTTCCGATGCACAGAATGGCACGTGTCTGATTCGCATCACTATAGGACTGCGCTTGAAGCCGAAGGGAAGCTTCTAAAGAGCCTTGCCGAGAAAGAGCCTACGTTTACCGAAATCTCGCACTACCTTTCCGAGTGAGTCCATAAACTCAGTCTGGCTTGCGTTCGCTTCGCGCACATCGATCTGACAGTCCATCGCAGGTTCCGCGCCGCTTGTCAGACTGCCATACTCCAAGACTTTGAAACCTCTCGCTCTATCGACGTTGAAACCCGACTCTGGGATGCACATGTTAAAATTAACACCCGGTTTCGCAAACTGCTCGCCCGCGTGAGTTTTACGAATTGCTTGTATAACATTGCGTCCGCCGTTACCTAACCAATTATGGTTCGTATAATAGTTTCGCGAGGAGAATGCAAAGAAGAAGAAGCCGGTAGAAAGACGCAAACTCGAAAAGCATTACCTCGACTTTATCAAATCCAGCCAGAGATTCTATCGAGGATACATACAGCAGTTGTCGTCGCACTTCGGAGGTATCCCGGAGCTTGAAAAAGTTGCACGGAAGTTCAACTTTGACAGTGAGCAACGTTCGTCCCCGTCATTTCCAGGGCCTTCATTGAGATAAATCGTGTTACCTACCTAGATCTATCGGCGCAGCCTTCAGGCGAGGCTTCTGACACTCTCCGTGCAGATGTCCTTCGATCATGCCATTCAACACTTATCCGTCTTGGCGATCTGTCTCGCTACCGCGAGACTGAACTGGTGAGCAAGGACCGCAATTGGGGTCCTGCTATTGGCTACTATGACTTGGCTATAGCCATTTACCCTGCTTCAGGCGCATCGCACAATCAGTTGGCAGTAATAGCCCTCGCTGACGGCAATCACTTGCGGGCCACTTACCACCTTTACCGGGCCCTAGCTGCCCAGGAGCCACATCCATCTGCCAAGGGTAACTTGGAAATCGAATTCAGAAAGGTGCGCCATGCGTGGCGTAAAAGGGAGTTAATTCGCCCCGAGGATGCTGGGATTCCTGGACGAGCGTTGGCCCCTTGGTTCGTATATCTTCACGCCCAATGCTACAAAGGAAATGATTTTCCCGAGCATGATGAGCTTGAGAGTGAAGTACTGAACCAGCTAGCCGTTGACTTGAAGGAGCGCTCACTTGAAGGGACGCTTCAGAAATTCTGCCTCATTAACATTGCAGCAGAGGACTTCTCGAGGACGCAGCCCGATGGTAAGCCCCCTCATGTCGCATTTACTGGGACCCTTGTTGATGGATTCAGAAGAGTCGGCATCCAATTCACGGCTATTTTTCCAGCGCATCAACGTTAAAACATTTTTTACACTGCTTCAGATCCTTCTAGCGGAGCTGGAGAGGTTTGCGGTTGAAGACTCGCTCGACAAAGACGTGAAGAGCGGGCCGGACAAGGTCACCGTTGTTGCACGCCGCGTACTACCTGCTCTACGACATTATAGTTCTTGGCTCCTCATCGTCAGTCATTCACTGGTGGCACATAAGGAAGAGAAGGATACTCCTCTCGCTGTTCAAATTACGGAGTTTTGGAAGATCTATGCCAATACGTTGAGCCTCCTCGCATCGACTTTCGATGTTGTCCATCTCCCGGAAATCGACTACCTCTTGGAAGAAGATGAGGAGAGTCTGGGATTTGCGCCGCTCAACAAGGACGCC
Source organism: Aspergillus thermomutatus (assembly GCF_002237265.1). NCBI lineage: Eukaryota > Fungi > Ascomycota > Eurotiomycetes > Eurotiales > Aspergillaceae > Aspergillus > Aspergillus thermomutatus. Next base: position 59,287 of record NW_020798183.1, on the reverse strand, counting down.
ACGTCCCGGCGCTATTTGAGTGCTACTGGCCAGCAGAAACCCCGAATGACTGATGTTGGGGTCGAAAGAAGTCATCCCAATATTGAGATGCTGTACCGGATCCGTGAATTCGTGATTGACGGTCTCGATCTGGTTGTGAGCAACGTATGAAGTGTTCTTTGGTTCTTTTGTATCATTCGATTACTTGCTGATACTTTTTTTTTACGATCTCAGAGAATCCCTATAGCTCTTGTGGATGATGAGGATAAGAAGACCTTTATCTACAAAGAAGATGGCCTTCCTTCCCAGTTCTTCGCCAGCCCCTCCGGCCATCATAACACGCTCTCCACGGCGAGTGTTGAGCGAGAAGATGTTCAGCAGGTGACCAAGGACGTCAATTATGTTGCGGATTCAAGGAGCATTTTTGGCGGTTCGCAGTCGGCGTCTGCTTCAATGTCCGCTAATATGCATCGCATTGTCGAAGGTGTCGAACGACTGGTTGAGTCGGACACTTACGAAAACGCTCCTACACTTCCGGACCAGCTGCCTTTCCCTCGAAGCACCAATCAGCAACCAATACCTAGCAATTTCTTCGAGTCGAACCTCAGTTCGACACTTCGCGAGACAGATGCCGCTGTTCGCCATCCTCCGATTGCTCCTCCTGGGCTCGGGCTTTCAATGCCAAACTCCGCAGCTTTGTCAGCAGCTCCATTGTCCCAGTCCTACACGCCTCGACCTTCCCTGCCTGGTATCCCGAGCATTTGGAGCACCGGACTGTCGCCTGACATCGGTGAAAACTCGGCTCCAAGAACGCCTCCAGGCTTGGGACAACATCCCGGTCAAGCCGTTACAGCAAACATCAGCAGCCCAGGCCCTCACCATGCATCTCACGATATGACTGCAAACGAGCTCATCTTCCGGAACAGCCTCGTTGGACAAGCCTTGTTGCAAAACCCTCTTGGCGGGTCAAGCTCAATGTCCTCCTGGGCCTCTGCCTCGAATCCTGCAGCTCATCATCGTCTTTCGGGAACAGGCTGGGATAGAAGCCCTCTAGGAAGAGCGGCTTCCCCTCCTTCTCTTGGAGTACCAAGCCAGCCAATGTCCAGTGGCTTAGCAAATGCATCGTGGGCCAACGATGCGTTCCTTGCTAGTACATTGTCCTCTGGAGCGGGCTTTCCCAGTTCTGGACCTACCAGTCGTCGATCTGCTTCCCATTTCGGCGCTATCGGGCAGACTCCATCTTATGGACAGGGCGGGTGATTCACACGAGATTCCTTGGTTTGTGGATTGACAACAAGACTAGAGGCTGCGGGACGCAATCACAACCCCCTTTAGCATCATTAAAGCCGGGAGCGGGCGAATCGTCCGATTCTGATTCGGAGGGCAAACGACAATCTTGCTGACGATCATGTACACTGTTTTCTCCCTCAGTCAAGCTCCGGTAATACGCTGGGACAATTTGTCGGCTATTGAGCAGCTCCGCAATGCACAACACGACTGTTGCTGTTATCTCACACAGGCTGGCTAGATCATGCAATCACTATTCTATCCCACCGTCTAGCAATGGTGGTTAGGGCTTCCCGTCGATGGCACCGAACCTCGGGTCTGCTGAGAAACAGACGGTTGATTTCAGAAAAGACCTTTGGTGGCTTTTTCATGCTGACGCAGACGGCTACTTCTTAGAATAATAACGAGCCATGCTATCATTTGTGCTTCTTCGAGTGCTTTCAAAATTGTGGCAATTGATTAGCTTCCCCTTTGCCGTTTCTTAGGAGAGGGCTATATGAAATTTCAATGCGAACACGTCAAATTCTATCACATCCAGGTCAACAGGGGACTTGAATTTATGGTTAATTTCTAACTCTTCAAATTTGAGTATATATAAGACCGAAAGGTCCGTTCATTACATCGTTGTTGAGAACGTCATCAGCCTGCGGCTTCCGTGTACTAACGGTACCATAACTCGTAAACCTGCGCGGTGTTTGTACGCAGTCTTTGGAAGAAGTGATCATGCGAAGAACAAAAAGGTCTAAGACGTTAAGTCAAGGACAACTGGGTATAGAGGGTTGAATCATCCAGGAATATTTTTATGCTGCAAGCTCGCAATAGCCTCTTATGGCTTGCCGGGCGTCCATGTTAGAAGTGGTTGGTATTCTATGAGCGGTTGGGGGTGTAGGTCTTCTTGGGGAAGGGGAAACTATATGGCAAAAGTCATGATGTTAGTCGTTATTCATTGAAATGATTCTTGCACTGTTGTCCACCAGCACAATGGGCTGGAGGCAGCTTGGAAACGGACGCTGGCCCTCGACAGTATGGCCCATCTTCGACAAGTATTTCGGCACAAAAGAAAGATGAATGAGTAACTTACGAAGGTCCCAGCTCCTGAATGCTCAGGCTGGCGAGCCACTGGCCCATATCCATGCTCTCCTCAAGAGACTTGTTCAGAACAACACCGGCGCAGAAGCCACCAGCGAACGCATCACTACGAACAACAACCATCAGCACAAAAATCCTCTATTGACCATTGGCAGAATGGCCGATGACAACTTACCCAGCGCCGTTGGTGTCGTTGATGCTGCTCTTGGGGATCTCGTGCACAGGGAACTCCTTGATCTCAACCTCGCCGTCCGGCTTGACGGTAGCAGTAACCGTGGGCAGAGTGCCTTGGGTGACAATAGCAACTCTGGGACGGCTGGTGTTCTTCTTGGGAAGCTGAGCGAGCTTCTTGGCAATTTCGACGACATCATCCGTACCCCATTCGTGGCTCTCGGAGTAGGCGCGAGCCTCTGTCTCGTTGCAGAAAGTGTAGTCGGTGTAGGGCAGGACGCTGTCAAGCTGGTCCTTGAAGAACTGAGGAATGAAGGGGGCAGAAAGAGAAAGCATGAAGACCTGAATTATGAAACGTCAACTTCAATCGAGAAGGATGCAGAAGGAGGGTCAGCTTGCTCACCTTGTTCTTGGCAGCAGCCTCCTCAGCCAGGGCCAGAATGGCAGGAACGCTGACTGTCAGGTGGTATCCACCGACATAGTAGTACTGAGCCTTCTCGACAAGAGACCAGACGTGAGGCTGCTTCAAGTGGTCGACCTTGTACTCGTTTGCCGCAGCGAGGTGAGTGCACATGCTGCGGTTGTGACCAGTGATAATGACGCCGCACTTGCCGGTGGGCTGGACATCGTCCACACGGTACTCAGTATGGACACCAGCTTTGTTGCAGGCATCCTTGAGGATATCCGCGTACTTGTCTTTACCGACACAGCCAATGTACATGACAGAGTTCTCGGGGAGAATGTACTGTTAGGTGATATCCTCGATCAGCAATGGCCCCAGATTGAAGAAAGGTGATCTACACCTAGGCATACCTGGGCACCACGGGCGGTGTTCTGGGCAGCACCACCAGCAATCAGCTTGGCATCACGGCTAAGGAGCTCATCGTAGAGTCCCATGTGCTTATCCTCCGCAAGGATGGCATCGTTGTCCTTCAGACCGTACTTTTCCAGAAGAGCGGCATCACTGTGCAAGGTTCAGTCAGTTGATATCCAATTGGCTCAGAGTTTCCGATGTCGTTCATCAGTGACGTACCCGACGGCTTGGATATCTAAGACCCTTCAGTGTCAGCATAATCAATCAACGTCCATCACATAGTTGTTGTCCGTTGTCAGAGATGTGAGGTCAAGTAACACGCACCCAGAAGAGGGTTCTCCAAGCACAGAAGAGGATATCCCTGAGCAGCAGCCATTTTTTCCAGTTGCAATTGACGATACGATACTTATAAAGGGAAAATGTAGGAAGCGTAGTGACGAGAAGTGAGAAGAGAAAGAGACAAGTAGGAGAGAGAAACAATAATAGGCGGGGCGTTTGAGGAGGGGCAGAAGCTAGGTGGAAAGGTTTCCGGTATGTAATGCAGTGAGATCGGCGGCCGGCTGCCAGTTGCCCCGTCCAGGCGGTCCTTATGATTTGCATAACCTCGAAAGTCCGGTGTACGGTGTACCTATACAAGAACAACCTCACCTCCCAATACCCACACCTACACAACTCGCTCAAAATACTCATTTGTATAGCATCAGTGACCCTCTCAAAATGACCGATCCAGCTTTAGAACTAGCAGAAACCATCCAAGCCGCCTCCATCAAGCGGGATCCATCCCCGAGACACGACATCAATCCTTCAACCTCCGCCTCGGAGAAGCGACCAGTTACACAACGAGCTTCCTCCGAAGCTGGCAGCATCCCTTCGGATATTGTAGACCCCAGTCGCATGATTAGGCCCGTTTCGCGCCGTCATACTCTTCCTCCTTTGCCCGATTTGCGGTTCGAGCAGAGCTATCTCGCCAGCTTGCGAGGTGCCGATACATGGGGCCGAGTTGCATGGATTACCATTCGGGACCAGGTATGGATACTCGACAATGAGTTGAGAGATGTTGTTGTCGCTATGTGAATCGAAAAGCTGGGATACTGATGCAATGGGTTGCAAAATCACAGGTCCTTCTACCACTCATGCAGGGTACTCTTTGGACTCTTGCTCTTTCTGGCTGGCGTTACTGGAACCGCACAGCTTCTCTCAGTGGCCAGACGCTCGGTAGCAGACTACGAAGGTGGTGGTACGAAGTCAATAATTGGAAGCTTCCTCCCCTGGGTACAACAAGGGACCCTCGACTTGCCTCCAAGGTCGAAGACGTAAGTGCACATCTTTCAATGTCGTTAAGCAAGACATTGGCTCGAGATATACCTATTTGAGAGATACGGTTCAAGAATCAAGTCGATCTGCAGCTGACGTTCTCGGAGTTCTTACAGTTCTACACGGCGCAATTCTCGAATGCGGGTGCAGACTAAGGTCTGTCTGATTCATTTTTCTATATCGGAACGGGGTTCGCATTGCATTATTGGAGTTAGGGATTTGGCGTTCTTTTCTTCTTCGTTGTCAATGTCTTCATATTGCATAGCATAGTCGATATGCAAGCAAAAAGTCGAACCATACTTCGCGATTTTCATCTAACCATTAATGCGTCTCATTCCGCCTTGAAAATAGTATACATTTAGCGTAGGTAGAAGGGTTTGAATCAGCAGTAGTCATTGCGCCTGGATCAGCGGCAGAGTTCTGGGCTCGGTGTGACATGTCCCCTGAGCCTCAAATATAATCATCCTGCTATAAGAACCATTGCGAGCGAACTCAGGTCAGATGGACCTCTGAACGTAAACACACCGCTCAACGAAAAAGCCTGATAAACTCTCGATGGAAACAAACTCCTGTTTTGCCTGAATTTGTATAATTTTGTCGAAGCGGCAACACTGCGCCACAGGACACTGTTTGAGTGTCAGCTAAAGACATCCGCTTTTGGTAAGAAACTTGAAGTAGCTGTCATTCGAGAAATCTCATCCCGTCTCATTTGGAGCGTGGATGGGAGCTAGTTGATTTGGCGACAAGTCGGTTCCGGAAGGCTGTTCAGCACCCTCACGCGTCTCCCGCTTTTGACCGTTAAGCTCATTCAGCGGATTGACCTTCTGCTCACCAGCAGCTGTGTTGATCAGCACAACGCTGGGCACTTTCCCTGCATCCACAGTCGGGGCTTGCGCCTGTGCCGTACCCGTCTGTCTGTTGGTCTCAGAGTTTGGCACCTGACTCGTAGGCTGAGTCTCAGGGGCCATTGACGAGTCTGCTGTTTCTACGTGCGCACTCTGAGTTTTCTCCGCTGATAGCTCCTCGACAAGCTCTTGAGGGCTGCTTGGTAGTTTTCCCTTACCGTATCTGAGCTGCACCACGAGACTCCGATCCTGTCCGTTGATGACCGACTCGTCTCCGCTGAAATCGCCTTCATCGTCGCCTTCGAAATCATTGTCTTCCTCTTCCTCGCCACCCTGCCACTCGTTTCCACTGGAGTGACCAGCATCCGACTCATCCTCCACATTGTCCATGTTGTAGTCCATATAGCCATTTGCTCTGGTCGCCCGAGACCTTTGGGGTCTTCCGGTATCTTCAGCTTCCTCGCCGCGCTGGCCACTAAGGAGGCTCTCGCCATACAGGCCACCCGCGCGTGCACGTATCTGCCTACCACTTGCTGTATATCTGGGGCCCGCATGTTCTGCCGGGGTTGAAATTCCGGAAGCATTCCGTGTCGATCGTCTTGTTGAGGGAAACTCGTCGGAAAAGATATCCTCGTCATCTGAATATGTGTACTTGAGCTTCTTGCCACGAGTCCGGCCTTCGTACAGTGAAAATCCGGGCTCTGGTCGAGAGAAGGCGGCTTTGCGGGCAAGGCGATAGTCCCGTCTTTTGCGTTTCTTGCACATTGTTAGTAAAAGTTAGAGCACAGGCGGCGATCGCAGCTTACCTCCTCTGAGCCCTCAAAACGAGGTATGGCATTCTTGATCCTCTCGCTCAGCTTTTTCGCATGTATGCTCTTCTCTTCATCCAGTTTGTCTGCGATAGCCTTCATCTCGGGTATACTCCCGGCCACACTCCACCACGTAACGTTCTTAAGGGCCGGGTTGCTCTCACGATATAACCTGAAATGTGTATCATCCAAACCCTCGACCAGCCAGTACCGACGCTTCAGGCCGTCACGGCCCCACGGTTGAACTGAAAGCGGTTGGTTCAGATCGTCCTCATGGCGGGCTTGCTTGTAGGATTCTTTGATCTTGGCTTGAACGGCTTCGGACGAAGAAAGGGACCAGAGAATCAGCGACTTCAACAAGGTCAACTATTCGAATTATCAGTGCCTTGGACTTGTAATGAATTATCCGCATCGCATTGGCATACGCGTTCTTCGGGTGACATTGTTGCAAAGGTGCGACCTCCATGTAGGGGGTTCTTTCCTTGCCAAGCCTTAGGCCATTGAGAGACATGCGTTTGAATTGCCTCTTCAAGAGGTCGCTGGTAGTGGGCTCGGCTGTGAATCAGTGCGGAAGAGTTAGTCTTCTATCTGGTCGTAAAAGCTTTGCACAAGCATAGGGAATGAATGATATGATAGCCCTCTGATAGTGTGGGGACCAGGTGCTCATACTCAACATCCTTCTTCCGATTTAGCACTAGACCGAGCAATGCACACAATAGCCTTTCAATGTAATCTCCTGGTGGAAGCTCCACGACACCTCTCTCGATGTCCTGGGGTCCAAAGTGTGGCGTCGATCGCGGGAAGACCTCATGAAAACGCGCGCGGAACATCACAATAAACTATAAAGTTGCGACAAGTTAGCAAAGAGGCTGTAGCAGATAGTTTGACGCGTCTGACTGTCGCTCGGAGCTTCTGTAAGCTTGAGCGAATGTCTAAACTTACTGCAATGTCAGGATTATCAGCTAGAACATATTCATGGGGTGGTGAGGGCTCCCGTTTCGGCAGCGGAGACTCGGATTCCTTCTTGAAGTACTTGGTGATACCAACAGGCTTATCGAGAGCCATAGGACCGACTTCATCTTCTGAAGGAGGCGCTGACGACAGCGATGAGAGATCTGAGTCGGAAAGAGACATGTTCGACATGGTTGGGGTGCTGTCTCGATGTGATACATTCGAGAACGAGGTGACGGTGGACAAGTCCGCGCCGCGAAGAAGTTCCCTTACTGACGCTACTTGGTTGAAGCGCGGCTTCCACGCGCCTGGACTATCCGGCATTATCAATGGTGCAGTACCAGTTAATATCAGGCGGTGACTAGTTTCCGGTCAGGAACACTCAATCTCTTATGAATTCACTCAAAGATAGCTATAAAGGCATAGATTCTAGGCACACCATTCATTCAAGCACGCAACTGACACTAGGGGATTGAGAAACTGGAGCAGATTATGTGCGTCATCAAAGGGGTGTTCCCTGGGATTGAGCATCAACTTGCAGCCAGGTAGGTCTACACTCCATGAAAAGACAACAAAAACCTACGACAAGCGAAGATCGACTGAAGACCATCATAAGTTTGATCAATCATGGCCACTCCGAGCATCACAAGAGGAGATGTTGATGATGTACTAGGGCGGGAAAACAACAGACATGCTCCAAACACATCTAGTCCTTTTCCCTCCGAAAAGCATACTAGATGCGGACATTCTTGTCTTCTCATCAAAAGACTGGACAGACTTTCTGAAGGCACCGAAATCTTCAAGGTTTGAGATGCATCGTGGCAAGTCTCAGCTGCTTGGGCCTGTCGATGACAGGAGCCCATCGGTATGCCCCATTAGCTCCGTAATGGCGGCACAGTACCGAATCTTGACTGAGAGTTGTGCCTGAAAGGTACTGTCAATAATCTGATATCATCCACGAAATTTGAGGAATAAATGAGGGGTTCGAAGCAGGATTCGCCGTCTCATTGAAGCTCAGCTTACTCCGGTACCCAAGAACCAAACATATTGCCGTCAGAAATAAGCGTAAATTCATCTTCATCATGAATCCTTCGGAGACGAATTCTCATGCAGTATTTAAGCAAGCACATTAGGCCAGGGGTTGCTTAAGCAGAATTGTAGAAGACTGCACCATACTCCAATAGTATATCGAGGGATTGATGTCAGCCTCTATCAGACGAGTCCATCTCGCCTCTTATGGAATGAAGAGCGATGGCCACGAAGGCTGGACGTCTAGAAGGTCCATTATCCCATAAGTTCGAAGAAAAGGCAGCAAGTGATGATTTGTACTTGAGGGCTATCCACACGTAGGTCATGACCGCACGTTATCCGCGCGCAAATCACAGCCGCGCCAGGGCCCAAAATGGAGCTAGCGCCAACTCGGTTAGATTAGCGATTTCGCCCTAAAGCCCACACAGCCCATCCTCCGACGAATTCTCAACACCAACCCGACAAGCCCATTTTCGATTTGAGGTATGAGCAATTGATAAACTCCCACCAACGGTCGCAGGCGGTCTTTCTTTTGAATTCTAACGCACAGGTTTCAACATATAGAAAGTCGCTATGGGTCGTGTGATCCGCAATCAGAGGAAGGGTCGTGGATCCATTTTCAGTGAGTGCGACCGCAATGAAATGAATATTCCTGCACGCGAGAGTTTGCAGGAACCTTTTCACTCGAGAATCCAGAAATGCTGATTGAAATCTTTCTACGCCTTCAGCGGCTCACACCCGTCTCAACAAGGCTCCTGCCCAGTTCCGCACGCTCGACTTCGCTGAGCGCCATGGATATGTCAGGGGTGTTGTGAAGGAGATCATCCACGACCCCGGCCGTGGTGCTCCTCTCGCTAGGGTCCAGTTCCGTCACCCTTACAAGTTCAAGATGGTTACCGAGACCTTCATCGCCAACGAGGGCATGTACACTGGCCAATTCATCTACGCCGGAAAGAACGCTGCCCTGACCGTCGGCAACATCCTCCCCCTCGCCTCCGTTCCTGAGGGTACCGTCGTTACCAACGTCGAGGAGAAGGCTGGTGACCGTGGTGCTCTCGGTCGTACCTCCGGAAACTACGTTACCGTTATCGGCCACAACCCTGAGGAGGGCAAGACCAGAATCAAGCTCCCCAGTGGTGCCAAGAAGGTTGTGAAGAGCTCCGCTCGTGGTATGGTCGGTATCGTCGCTGGTGGCGGTCGTACCGACAAGCCTCTGCTCAGTATGTTCCTCCGACTCGCAAGCTTCCGTCCAGTGTGGAAAGAGTATGAAGGGCTTCGTTGCTAACGAGTATCTACAGAGGCTTCTCGTGCCAAGCACAAGTTCGCTGTCAAGCGCAACTCTTGGCCCAAGACTCGTGGTGTTGCCATGAACCCCGTCGATCACGTAAGATTTGCCCTTCACTTCTATTATTTTTTCTCGAACAATACCTGACATGGATTCTCTCTACAGCCTCACGGTGGTGGTAACCACCAGCACATCGGTAAGGCCTCGACCATCTCTCGCTACGCCGCCCACGGTCAAAAAGCCGGTCTTATTGCTGCCCGGAGAACTGGTCTGCTCCGTGGTACCCAGAAGACCAAGGAATAAATGTGATCTTGTGCGGAGTTTTGTTCTTTTTGACGGGTTGAAAATGCTCTTCTGCTATGAGACATATGTACTTAGGCGACTGCGGATTACCTTCCACACGTCCTTAGCGAATTGAGGTTGTGGCCAAAAAAAATTCCTTCATAATGACCGAAAGATCGGAACGAAAATGGGTTCGAATCCAATGTCTCGGGATGCATTACATGACATATGTCTCAGGAAGAGCGGAAGAAACCCTCGTGGTAATCAATGAAAATTCCCTTTTTCTCGTTCATTCGGCATTCACCTCGTGTAGCATCAGGCCCCTAGAGTCTGTAAACACTTAACCTTCAGGGCGGAGCAGACGGCTTATAGACTACCTACAGTTGCTGCATTGCTACCAGCACGGAAGTCATGGCCTTTTTCAGGCTACTCTTTAACTGTGCTTTGATGCGAATTTGACCTCATCCAACGTTTTGTATGCGAGATATAAAGTCAAATTTCACTCGACTCCCGTTATGTTCCGCCCCCCGACTTGTCGATATTCTATAATAACCAGCCCTTGCATTCCTCCTTCCCAAACGATCAATTGTGTACTATCTCACTGATTCTATCGGGTTAGAGATGAGGGAGGTCGGATACCTACCTAGTAGTTGATTTGGATTCCATTAACTTAGGGAAACGAGGTTCTGCTCCCAAAGTGACCAATCAGCGGCGCGGGCTGCACAAAAGAGGGTTGTCGTTTTCAACAAGCTGCCAAAATTCCATAACCCATCATCAATTTCTCGGTTTGCTCTTCATCTCATGTTTTTTTTTCAGAATACCTCAAAATGCATGTGGTCGATAATTCAAATGACGCCCCGCAAAAGATACTTCCGCTGGCCAGAGCCGCTAGACCATCCACATCTGCTGCTGCGCGTTGGCAGGCAGTTGTGAACCGCGATGCCACGGCTAATACATTCGTCTACGCCGTCCTGACGACAAAAATATACTGCCGCCCATCCTGTCCAGCTCGTCTTGCCCGCCGGGCCAATGTCAGATTCTACGACACGCCCTCACAGGCAGAATCAGCAGGGTTCAGGCCTTGTAAGCGCTGCAAACCGGAAACACACTGCGCGGCAAATCCACAGGTCCAGTTGATACAAAAGGCTTGTGAAACCATCAATTCGGAAGCGCTGAAGGGCTGCAAACCGACGCTTCAAAAGCTGGCCGGCGAGGCCAACCTGACGCCCAGTCATTTCCATCGCATTTTCAAAAAGGTCATGGGCGTGACGCCGGGGCAGTACGCAGCTGCTGCTCTGGATTGTCATAATCAAAATGCGTCGGTCGACTCTGGTCAGGATGAAAATTCGAGTGTGAACCGGCAGCTTTATGACGATGGCGTCTGCCATGATCCTTGCCCATTTGGCGGTTTGAATGATTCCCTTGCTTCAACCACGAACGATGCTGTTCTATGGAATGAATTTGATGCTATGTTAGCTGTAGAGAACGAGTATATTCTGTGGCCGGAGGAAGTACAGTAGGTATCAAGAGCGTTCTTTTCAACCAATCTTACAGTGAACTCTACATCTGCTTTCAGCCTTCAGTGCTAGGAAGCCCTGAGGCGGTACTCGTTTGAGAGAGACGGTCGTTCTATAGTTAAAACTGAATGAGTTAGAGCTTGGCTCCTTATCATGAATCCTGACATATGGTGAATGATGCATCAGTCAGGTGAAAAGGTGCTTGAGGTCTGCAAAATACCACTGGATATGCGGGAAAGTCATTCTAAGTGCAATCACCAACTGAGTATTCCCTGTGCGCTGTATGCTTTATTTCTTAGACGTTTGACAGCATTAGAGCGCTTGGTCGATGACTACTTTGCGCTGAGGTCAGATGATGGTTGAAAGGTTGTGTGTTGGCATACAGAGTAGACACTGTGTGGACTTCACTCTATTAATGGTTTAGAATTTGATATATATCGACGGACTTTTCTAGTGAGAACGCACATGGTATATAACATATAACATATTATTATTATTGAGTTCCTTGAACGATGCATTACAGCCTTCCCAACCTCACAGTGCTTAATCAGGTGCAAGCCAACAATCATATATTTGCGCTCCAATGTTGGACATATTTTCTGTTCTTCTACCTGCAGTCTCCTGGTTTGCATGAAAAATTACAAAAAAAAAAAAAAAAAAAAAAAAAAAAAAAGAGGGAGTTCAAGCAATTGAAGCCATTAACTCCTCAAGGCTCAATTCTATCAACTTAGAGTATATAATAACTCGAACTGTATATTATTGCAGTCTCTCCCTTAGATAAGTCATGAGGCATACGGAGGATAGTTTCCATGATCTTGTTCTGTAAATAGTATTGTGGCAAAGCTTCACCCACTCTTGAACGTTTGAAATTGCGATCCGCCAGTAAGGGACTGTCGTCCTCGACAATGTCCCACCAGCGGCCCACCAACGCGTGTCACTCAAGGTACTCCGTAGATGATTGTCGCTTGTATAGATACGATTACGATCAACAATGCCTAACAGTACAAGACTCCAGGCTACCCAAGAAGCTATGTTTCAGATAACCAGGTTTCAGGAGTCTCAGATATCATTATGATGATATCTGACCATTTCATTCGGAGTACATGATGGACCACATACATCACTTTACCCCTATTAGTTGGTCGACCGCGGAGTATTTGGTATCACCATATCAACTCCGCTGGTCATCCACTCTGTGAGAATGTCTGAGACTGGACGAGACAAATCCTGCCAAGAGAAGAAACAGAACTGGCAGGTGGGGAGGGAAGTATTTCGCTGATTTGTTCTGGACTCCTCCAGGCTGGAGTTTGTACCTGGACGGTGGCGCATTCAGACGCCTGCGATTGGCACTTTTGTCGCAGACTCATGATACCATTCCTCGAACACCATGGGGCATTAAATTCAATCAATCAATTTACATTTTGCTCCTAGCGAATAATGATTGTAGGGGATAGAGATGTTTATTTAGATTGATTAAAAATTGATAATAACATTCACTTAACCCCGTTGGAAAGTGCTCTGCTCTCTATTAATTCCGAAGCATCCCACCCACATAGACTGTTCTGATTTCTACCTTCCCAACCTCCTGTCCTTCTGCCCAGAAATCAGTACTATTGCCTTTCACTCAGTGTGAATATATATGCCTTACACTCACTGAATGTTGCCATCAATCAATCCATGATTCTGGGACTATTCCAGTTGCTATCTCTCATTGCACAGTCAATAACCAGAACAGACTTACCCCTGTACGTCCGCAATCGCCGCATTCGGTTCCTCCCTAGACTTGAAGGAAGCACCATTCGTTCCCCCATCGACTTATCCTCCTCCATCGTAACGCTTCGTCTACACCTATCCTTATCACAAAGACAGCTAAGATGAACGTTAATAAAAAGTTCGATCGCTTCAAGCAATGGGCAGGAGAGAGAATGGGTGGTGAAGTCAAGACTAATCTCTCCGACGACTTTAAAGCCCTGGAGACTGAAATGAACGTGAAACATGAAGGTGGGCAAGATTTACCTTGCTTTCTATGGCACACGATTTTCTCATGTTGCGCTGACCCTATTCATCTATCGCTCTCCAGGGGTCGATCGTATCCATAAATCCTTGATTGCATATGTCAAGTCCATCTCGAAGCGCAACGAAGGAGACGACAGGGAGAAAACGCTGCCTATAGCTCATTTGGGTGGCAGTATGGTCAGTCATGGGGAGGATTTCGATGCCAATTCCGAATATGGACGTTGTTTGACGAGTAAGCGAACGCTCTACTGCTGTTGCTTAACAAGCGATTGGTTATCTGACGTCGGTTTTTCTGCCGCATAGTGTTTGGAAGGGCAGAAGAGCGGATTGCCCGTGTGCAGGAATCCTATATCTCACAGGCCAATGCGACCTATCTCGAGTCCCTTGAACGATCCCTAGCCCAGATGAAAGAATACCAGGTATGGTTTCGCTCTATACGAGTATCCATTACGAAACCCAAATCCTCTAACGACTCGAGCAGGCTGCCCGCAAGAAGCTTGACAGCCGACGATTGGCCTACGATACGTCACTTTCTAAGATGCAGAAAGCGAAGAAAGAGGACTTTCGCGTTGAAGAAGAATTGCGTACTCAGAAGGTCAAGTATGAAGAGGCCAATGAGGATGTTTTCAGGCGGATGTATGATATCAAGGATGCGGAGGTAGAGGGTGTTGCGGATTTGGCTGCATTCCTTGAAGCGCAGCTCAATTACCACGAACGGTGCCGGGAAGTACTTCTCCAACTCAAGAATGAATGGCCTGCAGAGTGAGTCAAAACTGCTCGCACACAAATTTGCTTCAAGCTGACTTGGGTCACAGCCAATTCCAATCGCAAACGCCAAATGGTCGCCGCACCGGGCGTGCTCGTTCCAATACTGCACATTCCTATCAAGAACGCTACGAGCCGCTGCATGAGGAGCCCACCAACGGTGTTAGTCCCCGGCCAATCATCAGGTCGGACCGTCACCCTTCATCTGGACCCCCAACTCTTCCCCTGAGAGAACCCTACCCAGCTGAGACGCCTTTCCAGCGACCTGGTTTGAACCGCACTTCGACTTTCGAGGGCCCTTCGCAGTTGCGGCAGCTGCAGCCGTCTGGTTCATCTTCGTGGCAATCACGAGCGACCAGTGAAAATTTCATCTCCCGCAGGGATAGCTCTCAACCTCGGCCTGTCAGCATGATGCCAGATAATTCGTATACTGATCCTTACGAGGAATCCACCGCACAGGTTAATGCCCATTCCGACGTGTTCTACCAGGGACGCTCAAGCTCTCCTTCGTACGGGAATACTATTTCCAGAAGAGCTAGCTCGGGGACCTTGAACGGTTCCGCATTCAACAAGAAAGCTCCTCCACCTCCCCCGCCTTCGCGAGCAAAGAAGCCGCCTCCGCCGCCCCCGATGAAACGTCCCATGCTGACTGTGGGGGACGTGTAAACAATGCCATGCACTTTTTAGGACTGTTAGGGAATTTTTGGTTGTCGTTCGAAGTACCAACGGAGTCATTCTGCACAGGCGTCGCATTCATTCTGCTCATTAAAAATCTTAACACTTCCATTGCTACGCTGCCGGAAAGCGTTGCGTGGTAGTAGTCGCTCACTCAAATGAGACTGTTGATTTCCAGCTTCATCTTTCAATTGCTTTGTGTATTCGAGGGGACTGAAGACGTTTCATCGCTGCACGGACTGTTTCTCAAGGCCAGCAGCGCCGGAAAGCCGACCTTGTACTGTACAGTGGTATAGCCAGACGCAAACAACCGGGACAAGGGATGGTACCTAAAGTTTATCAGGGTATTTGCTCATATCGATCGTCTTTAATAGTATTTCGTTGGCGCTCTGTATCCTGTAGATAGGTACCTAAGTTACCTAGGTACTATTTGTAGATAAAGTCCATTTATTGTGATTGGCGGCGCATAGTGCCGCCAAGACTGAATGCGGCCGGGTAGCTGAGTCAGCTAGCATCACGTGACAACACACGAAATCTTCTTCCAACGTCTCGCCGCCTGCCTCTCTCTGTTACAGGCACAGGCTGAGCACCGCCAGTTTCCCCGACCAGCACGGAAAGTCGCGACACTTCCGTCCCCTTCATCTCCATTTCATCCATACAGGTCTTCAACGCGCCTTTTTCAGCGCCCGCCCTTCACTTGAGGTCAATTTTTTCCCTTCCACCATCGCATTTGAGCCTCCCCCCACCCTCTTGCTCGCCTTCTCTTGCTCGCCTTCTCTTTGTCGCCTACCGCCCGGTAGTCACCCCGATCCAGGCCAAACATCACAAAACCTATCGCAACGGATTAGATAAAGGTCGCTCTCAGTCGCATTCATCGACGGAAGAAGTTTTCTTTTACTGCACTTCAGCCAAGCCGCGCTCTCGGTCGCTCCACGGGCGCGAATTGTCATTTTCTGTTTCCAGTCCCCTCCCCCTACGTGTCTCTTAACAATTCCGTCGCGGGTTTTGTCGTAGTTCAAGTCGTCCAAGACCGCCCTTGTCCTGCTTATGAAGTAAGACATCGACCACGCGCTTGATTATGGCTTCACTCCAGTCAGCGCCCAATATGGCGGCTGGAAACATGAGCCTGCCGCCAAATTTGACGCAGCAGCATATTCAAGAAGTCCTCCAGGTATGGTGTTTTCACCCCTCTCGCGATCCCTCTCGCGATCCAAAGTAACCAACCTTGGTTATTCTTTCATTCCTTCTTGTCTTCAATATTCAAAAATGATTGCCTCTAACTTCTGTTTAGAAATTCAAGCAGATGCAGGAACAGGGGGTTCGCCACGATGACCCGGAATACCTCAAAGCTCACAACCTACTCGCTGCTGTCCAGCGACAGCAAGTATACCAAAAGCAAAGACAGTTCGCACAGCAGCAACTCCAGGCGCAACATCGTCAACAGCAGCTAAACGGTGCGACTTCGGAGTCTACCGCTGCACATGGTATCAATGGTTAGATCGCCCTACAACATCCTCAAGCCTTGCTTTCCTCTTGACTGACCTTTCTTTTCCCCACTTAGGTCGAAATGGCCCGATCCCCTCTTCAGGTCCCGCTCAAGATGCCTCGACGCCGGCCGGCGCTCAACCACAACCTACCAATCCTGCTGCTGCTGCTGCTCAGAAGGGTGCACCTGTCGCCAGTGGAAGTTTCTCTGCGGAGCAGCTTGCAACTCTCAGAAATCAGATTTTGGCCTTCAAGTTGCTCTCCAAGAACCTCACAATACCACTCCGCGTCCAACAGCAGCTTTTCGCCTCCAAAAAGCCTCAAACCCCGGCTCCCTCAGATGGTATCGCGAGCGCAGAGAGCGTCTTAGAAAGCGTGACTCAGGCCAAGTCGGAGCAGCCCACCCCAGATCCAGTGCCACAGTCCAAGGACTTTTATGAATCCTTCCAGTCACCCTATGAGCTCTTCCCCAAGAGCGTCAAGTTCACTGACCATGCTTCTCGCGCTAACCGCCTCCGCATTCCTGCCCTTATGCCACCGGGCATTGACCTGGAGCAGCTGCGTGAGGACCGTGAGATGATCCTCTACAACAAAATCAATGCGCGAAAGGCTGAGCTCGCTGAGCTTCCTGCAAATCTTGGTGTGTGGGACTCGAGCAAGAGTGATACACCCAGCGGCGATGACTCGCTGAAGCTGAAGGCATTGATCGAGTACAAGATGCTTCATCTTCTGCCCAAGCAGAGGCTTTTCCGCAAACAGATTCAGAATGAAATGTTCCACTTTGATAATCTCGGCATGACTGCCAATCGATCCAGCCACCGTCGCATGAAGAAGCAGTCCCTTCGTGAAGCCCGAATTACTGAGAAGTTGGAGAAACAGCAACGCGATGCTCGCGAAACTCGGGAGAAGAAGAAGCAATACGATCAACTACAAGCCATTTTGAACCATGGTGCCGAGTTGCAGAACGCTGCTAATCAGCAGCGCACGCGTATGCAGAAGCTTGGCCGCATGATGCTTCAGCACCACCAGCACATGGAGCGTGAGGAGCAGAAACGTGTTGAACGTACTGCCAAACAACGTCTTCAGGCTCTAAAGGCCAACGATGAAGAGACTTACATGAAGCTTCTGGGACAGGCCAAAGATTCGCGTATCTCTCACCTCCTTAAACAGACCGATGGCTTCCTCAAACAACTTGCTGCCTCGGTTAGGGAGCAGCAGCGCAGCCAAGCAGAGCGATACGGCGAAGACGAACAGCTCTTCGAAGACGAGGATGAAGAGGAAATCATATCCGATACTGACGAAGAGGACGGCGGTCGACGGAAGATTGACTATTATGCTGTTGCTCACCGCATCAAGGAAGAGGTCACCGAACAGCCTAAGATTCTTGTTGGCGGTACCCTCAAGGAGTACCAGATGAAGGGTCTGCAGTGGATGATTTCGCTCTACAACAACAACCTGAATGGTATTTTGGCAGACGAGATGGGTCTTGGAAAGACTATTCAAACCATCAGCTTGATCACATACATCATTGAGAAGAAAAAGAACAACGGCCCCTTCTTGGTTATCGTGCCTCTCAGTACTCTGACAAACTGGAATCTGGAATTCGAAAAGTGGGCGCCTGCTGTCTCCAGGGTTGTTTACAAGGGGCCCCCCAATGCGCGCAAACAGCAGCAGCAGCAAATCCGCTGGGGTAACTTCCAAGTGCTGTTGACCACTTACGAATACATTATCAAGGACCGCCCAGTTTTGAGCAAGATCAAGTGGACACACATGATTGTTGACGAAGGTCACCGTATGAAGAACACACAGTCTAAGCTGAGCAGCACTCTATCTCAGTACTACACCAGCCGTTATCGTCTGATTTTGACTGGTACCCCCTTGCAAAATAACCTTCCCGAGTTGTGGGCGCTGCTTAACTTCGTCTTGCCAAACATCTTCAAATCGGTCAAATCGTTCGATGAGTGGTTCAACACGCCCTTTGCAAATACTGGAGGTCAGGACCGCATGGAACTATCCGAAGAAGAACAGCTGCTGGTCATTCGTCGTTTGCACAAGGTTCTTCGGCCCTTCCTGCTTAGACGTCTGAAGAAAGATGTCGAGAAGGATCTGCCTGATAAGCAAGAACGTGTCATCAAATGTCGCTTTTCTGCTCTGCAAGCGAGGCTATACAAACAGCTTGTCACGCACAATAAGATGGTTGTCAGTGACGGCAAAGGAGGCAAGACTGGCATGCGTGGTTTGAGCAACATGCTGATGCAGTTGAGAAAATTGTGCAACCATCCATTTGTTTTCGAGCCCGTTGAGGATCAAATGAATCCTGGACGTGGAACCAACGATCTCATCTGGCGAACCGCAGGCAAATTTGAACTTTTGGATAGGATTCTCCCGAAGTTCAGGGCCACCGGTCACCGCGTGTTGATGTTCTTCCAGATGACCCAGATCATGAACATCATGGAGGATTTCCTTCGCCTTCGGGGTATGAAATATCTCCGTCTTGATGGTTCAACCAAGTCCGATGATCGTTCGGACCTGCTGAAGTTGTTCAATGCGCCGGGCTCGGATTATTTCTGTTTCTTGCTCTCGACGCGTGCCGGTGGTCTTGGTCTCAATCTGCAGACTGCAGACACTGTCATCATCTTCGATTCAGACTGGAATCCCCACCAAGATTTGCAAGCTCAGGATCGTGCTCACCGTATCGGTCAGAAGAACGAGGTTCGCATCTTGCGTCTGATCAGCTCGAATTCAGTTGAAGAGAAGATTCTTGAACGTGCGCAGTTCAAGCTTGACATGGATGGCAAGGTCATCCAGGCTGGAAAGTTTGACAACAAGTCCACAAACGAAGAGCGGGATGCTCTCCTTCGAACGCTACTTGAAACCGCGGAGGCTGCTGACCAGCTTGGTGAGCAAGACGAAATGGACGACGATGACCTAAACGACATCATGGCTCGCTCTGATGACGAGCTGATTATGTTCCAACGCATTGATAAGGAACGTCAGAAGAACGATGCATATGGTCCTGGTCATCGGTTTCCCCGTCTTATGGGAGAAGAAGAACTCCCGGATATTTACCTTGCCGACGAAAACCCCGTTCAAGAAGAAGTTGAAAATGAGGTAACCGGTCGTGGAGCCCGTGAACGCAAAATTACCCGCTACGACGATGGTCTTACCGAAGAGCAGTGGCTCATGGCCGTGGATGCCGAAGATGACACGATCGAGGATGCTATCGCCCGGAAAGAGGCGAGAGTTGAGCGTCGCCGCGTCAATAAGGAGAAGCGTCAGAAGAGAGCCATGGGCGCTGATTCCCCCTCGCCAGAGCCATCGCGTGAGAGTTCCGAGACCCCGCAACCCAAGAAGCGTGGCCGCAGGGGTCCTGCGCCTAAACGCAAGGCAGAGGAACCCGTGGAGGAAACCCCGCAACCGAAGCGCAAGAGAGGCAGACAACCGAAACCTGTGGAAACCTTGAGTAGCGAGGACCGGGCCACGCTTCAGCGGATCGTCAACACCGCATACCAGGCGCTGATGGATATGGAACAAGAGCTGCCAGCGGACTCATCCGACAGCGAGGACGGGCCGGTTACCCGCTCGATCATCGAGCCATTCATGAAGCCACCTCCTAAATCACAGTATCCCGACTATTACATGATCATTCAGAACCCAATTGCCATGGAGATGATCAGAAAGAAGATAAACCGCGAGGAATACCAGAATCTGAGGGACTTCCGGAATGACATTCACCTCCTCTGTCAGAATGCCAGGACCTACAACGAAGATGGAAGCATCCTGTTCCAGGATGCCAACGATATTGAAGTAAGTTTTTCTTCTGTCATTCTACTTGCTTTTGTCTTCATAGGTTGCTGACTGCGAGACAGGCGAAATGTGTCGAGGTGTTGAGGAAAGAAACCGAGGACTACCCGCAGTTTGCTGATTTTGACGACTCTCTGTCATCGGCAGGCAATGATCTGTCTGTTCCTCCCGCACCGTCTGCAGGGACGCCTGCCGCTGCCACCCCGACGCAACCAAAGTTGAAACTCACGTTCAATAATAGCAACCGGGATAGTGCGGGAATCGCAAATGGCGGTCCTGACTCGGGAGACGCATGATGCCAACCAATGAGGTTAGGTTTGGTTTATGACAGGGCCTTATTGCCTGCTTTTCACGTCCCCTGACGTTCGCAAGCGGAGATATGGTTTCCATATTTTCCGTCCGATGCTGCCTGCGGTTATTTTTCCTTGGGATTTATTTCTCTAGCTTCCAGTTCTTTCATCTTCATATCCCCCTTCAGGGGAGGCGTTTTGTGATTCGGTGGCTCGAGACGGATGTTGGTTGATGGCGCAATGCTCTGTCAATACAAGACGAGTGACTCGTCTTGTTTGTTATCTTCTCCTTTTCTTATTCTACCTCTTGTGTTATGCCATATTGAATGTCTCTTGAGGGCGGAAATTGTCCTGCTTCAGTGTCTCTTATTCCAGTTTGTTGACCACATCTGCTCTCCGCAAAGAACAAGGGACCTGTCTTGGAACAACTCGAGGCATTTCTGCTGTAATCGACGATCGATGAGTGTTGGTAGTAAATGGATTTTCCCGATGCTTGGCTCTTCTAGCATTATCTATCATATCGCTGTAGGTAATCTTCCGATCAGTTGCCTCTCGGGCTTCTTCTGGTCGGCTGACTTGTCACCGACTATTCAAAGCCTACAACAAGCGGAAGGCATTTACTGTTGGAGCTGCCCACTTGAAGATGCCCCGTGGCCACGAGGTATTCTCGCCTGATAACTGCCCAGTCAACAATTGCATTGTACTTGGCTTTGGGCATATGTGTCGTATGCACTTGGAATTGATACGTCGCTAGCACTATTCAGATGGGTCTTTTCTCCTTGAGAGTGCAGGGAAACATGAGGCCTCTGCAGCTTAGGAACTGCTTAGGCCATCACTGATCTGGTCTACAAGGGCTTGCTAACATGCTACAAGATGCCTTGCGTAGAGTAAGTTAGCTATCTACTGTTGATATGTAGCAAAAACATTATCAAGATGATTATGGACAGCCTCGCACGTCATCTGCCACTGACCTGCACCCAAGGACTCGACGTCACCCAGTCACGTGACACACCGCACCGTCATGCACTGCCGGGATCCATTCTGCGTCCTTCTCTTAACCGCCAGCTCGACCCTTTCGAATCTCTTGAGCTGTGATAACAATCTCCCCTTCCTGTTTGCTCTTTACTTTCTCAGCTTTATATCCAGTCCGCCTCTCACATACCTTACCACTATCTTTACTACCTTCTGCTTAGCATTAAACCCTTAAAATCCAGCAGAAATGGCCTCTTTCCAGGATCGTGCTCAGCACACCATAGCCCAGCTTGACAAGGAGGTAAGTAGATGGTTATTGTGCGTCAGCTTTGTTAGTGTGTTTGGCGATGATAGACCAGCACGCTTTTTGACTACTTTCACTTCCACATCTTTTGTCCAGTCCTTGCCTTTTCTTTTCTTCGGGATTCCTTTGTTTAGACGGGACATCGAAAATGCAGGGAAATAAGGAAAACCCACTAACCCTTGATTTGTTTGTGCGGTGCTATAGCTCTCCAAGTACCCTGTCCTCAACAACCTGGAGCGCCAGACCTCCGTTCCCAAGGTCTATGTCATCCTCGGCCTGGTCGGTATCTACACCTTCTTGATCTTCTTCAACATCGCTGGCGAGTTCCTCGTCAACTTCGCCGGTTTCCTGATTCCGGGCTACTACTCTCTCAATGCCCTGTTCACGTCTGGCACCGCAGATGATACTCAGGTGAGTCTTCCCGCTGCCTAACCCCCCCATGATTTGATTGACTGAGCGATTGTGGCTGACTGTCTTCTGATCGCTACAGTGGTTGACGGTATGTGCTTGTGAACCTGAACCCCAATGACGCCTTGGAGGCGGAGATGATCTCCCCGCCGCCCGCTAAGGAACGGCCTAGGCTGTTTCATAGCACGTGATGCACCGTCATCAGCAACTGGAGACTGACTCGACCATGTGAATTATAGTATTGGGTTGTTTACGCCTTCCTGACTGTTGTTGAGAGCGCCATCAACGCCGCCTACTGGTTCCGTAAGTTTTTTTTCAGTCTGGTGCTTTTTTCCAAATTGTGGGAGATTTTGCTAATTCGTCAAAACAGCCTTCTACTACATCTTCAAGTTCGTCCTCGTTCTGTGGATGTCTCTCCCCCAGACCAAGTATGCTCTCCTCGGTAGACGCGGTGACTATGAACAACATGCTAACTCGTCATCTACAGCGGTGCTCAAATTGTCTTCCACTCTTTCCTCCAGCCTGTGCTGGGCCGCTTCTTCGCTGGCGGATCCACCTCAGCCAACCTCCGTGCCCAGGCCGATGCCGCCTCCAAGTCGCAGTAAATGCATCGCTGAGAATCGGTATTAGCATATAGAGTCTCTCGCGGCTTGCGGAGGACAAGCCGCGAGAGAAGACGTCAATTTTTGCCTTGCCAGGCCGAAGGCCTGCACGGCGCAATCCGAAAGTCGAGTTGTCGGAGTGAGCGAAAATAGTGGGGGGCTAAGATTTCGGGGTTGAGTTAGGAGAGCGATGCTGTGGCATTCTACTTCTTGTTTTCTCTTGTCATGATTGGAGTGGTAGAATGGTTGTGGTTGCGTTGAGAAAGGACGGGACATGGCTATGCTTATTCTTGGATGAAATCATATCTAACGACGCGATCATGCCTCTTTGGGTAATTGAGCAGTTTGTTCGTCCATTCCTCATATCGGTCCATTGTTTTCATCCATACCTTCATGATGGTTCTCGAAAAGATTATCATGAAGATACGATGACGTAGGTGATGTACATTTGTATCCGAACGGTAGCCCGCCAAAAGAAAGAGAAAATATTACCACCCAACCGACTCCGCAACTCCAGGCGCGGGGCGACAGTCTATTCGAGAGTCGATCTTGAACCACGCAGGTCCCGTAAACCAGCGGATACCTGCACGGAGATCTGGAGATAAGGAAGGCAAGTCGATACAGTGTCTTAGTACAAGCCGAACCGGTTCTGCCAGCCGTCCGAGCGGGGGTTCAGTACGATTCGATAGGGGAAGGGATTAGAGTCGCTGGTGGTGATGGGCGGAATGTGATCTTTATCCCGGTTGACGACGGCGAGGATCTTCAGCGCGGCTTTTTGGAGCATGTTCTCCATCGCCTTGCGGACTTTGGCTCGTTCTGGACGGGAATAATCAGCCCATACTTTCTCTACCTGTCGCAGTTCACGTCGGTTTTGTAAGTAGATACCTGATTCCGTCCGGGGCGTGGCGATCGTCACGTCTAGATTCCACACCTCCCAGCATACCTCTTCTTCTCCCTTGCCCGCCAGCCCGCTGAACCACGCCCCAGAGCGTTTGCGCTTCTTCTCGTAGAACTCGACCGCGATGCGACCTCGTACGCCCCCGCCGCCTTCATGGGTGCTGGTAGCGGATGTGTGTTGGCGGACCAGGGCGCTGATGCGGGATTCGATCAGGGTCTCGAGCTCGACGTCATCGATGGCGGGGAGGGTGAAGTCAAGGACGTCGAAGGTTGTCGGTCGAATTGATGGGAAGTAACGGTGGAAGAAGATGAGGTTGAGGACGCCTGGTTTGGGACGGAGTGATGTCAGCAGAGCGATGGGCAGGAGTGGTTTCAAGAAAAATGGCGACAATACAACTGCGGTCAGTAGAGGATAGAGGATGTATATGATGATATGGCAAGCCGATATCAGGAGTAGACAAACCTTTTAATACATCCCTCACGGTGGTTGTGTCTGCGAAGATCTCCAGGAAGTACTCTGGAGGGGTCCTGCGGGGCTCCATCCTCGCAGGGTTGTACGGTATCAAGGCGATATATGTCTTAGCACGAACGGTACTGCTTTGCTTCTTAACTGCGAAAGGGAGCAAGCACTAAGCATAAAAGTATGAACGACCCAAGTATGACGGCAAGCTGTTGGTTGGGCCTGTACCACGGAGACCAGTCCCGATTCAATGACCGGATTGAGGGGGAGGGAAAAGGCAGGGCAAGTGGATGGCGGATGGTGGTATGAGAGGGGAAAGACTAAGGTAGGTATGTAGTTATCTGCAGTTGGTAAGTTTCAGGAACAAGATATGCTCAGGTCGAATGTCTTTGAGAGGAAAATAAGCATGATGTGGTCCATGAGAGCAGAGCGTTTGCAGACGATTAAAACGCTTACGAAGGGATGGAGGATCAAAGAGGGAGAGACATCTATACCCAAGGTACAGTGAGCAGTAGAGATGGATACCGGATTGGTCTGTTCCCCGCCGATACAATGCGGGCAACTGATTCCTATCATTGTCTATGTACCTCTCTATAGCGTAGATGAAAGAAATCACATCATCTGATTAATTGATGGAGTAATGTAGCAAGGTATATGAATCATAATACATCATGACCTAGCTGAGGATCGTCGTCGATTCATCCATTCTTGACTGGTACTCGTCCTGGCGCTGTTCCCGTTGTCGGCCGTCAATGTTATCGCTCACTCTAGCCGAGGCCATCTCTCCTCTTGGATTCCCCAACCAACAGCTCCTGTGTCTCGGTTGCTCCAACTGACCTGATTTCTAAACTATAAGACATCCTTTTGATGAATCTTTCTGTTTCCTTGCAATCTCATGATATATAATGAACTATTTTGAATGATTTGACTTTCATTGTTCTTCCATCTCCAGCTCGATCATGATTGGGGCTACAAGGCGCTGGTTCCGACGCAATCGCAAAGGTCTCGCGATCGGGGCCGGCATTATTGGAGCTGGCTATCTCGCAGGACAATATGTGCTGTCTAAAATCACAGAAGCACGGGAGAGGATGAGCAGTGATCGAATCGCCCGGGAAAAGTACGTTACCTTTGAGTTACCCTCGGTCTTTCGGCGAAATGAGATGGACAAAATAATGCATCCGCTCGCGTGCTCGGCTTTGGTGACTGACGTGATGGTGACTGACTGATTCCGTCTAGTTTACGGCGGCGTTTTGAACAGAACCAGACGGACTGTACCTATACTGTTCTGGCGCTCTTGCCGACCGCGGCAGAAGGCATCCTCGAGGCCCTTCCTGTGGAGGAGTTGACGAAAGAATTGCAGAAGAAGCGGGCGGAGAGATTGGCTAGGCTCCAGGCTGGTGAGGGAACTGTGTCGGACATTAGCTCGGTGTCGCCCAGTGTGGCCGATGATGATCGAAGAAGTCTCTCAAGCTTCCAGAGCGATGGGTTTGTCCGCACAAGTCAATTAGGAGAATCAGCCATCGAGGGCGAAGGGCCGGCACGGGTAAAGCGGAACAAGACTCAACTCTGGAACGAGGTCAAGATCACTTGTACGTCTTCTTCTCTCTATACGACTGGCTAAAACGGGCTGGCTAATGTCGAAACTGCAGCTGTCACCAGATCGTTTACTCTCATCTACACCTTGTCGTTACTGACCATTTTCACCCGAATCCAACTCAACCTTCTTGGTCGCCGGAATTATCTATCCAGCGTGATCTCCCTGGCTACCCCCCCTGCAAACGCCTCCACGATCAAACTCGAGGATCATGATGACGATGACCTGACTCAAACCCTGGGAAATGATTTCGAGACAAACCGACGATATCTTGCATTTAGCTGGTGGTTGCTCCATCGTGGCTGGAAGGACCTGATGAACGAGGTCCAGGCTGCGGTCACAGATGCGTTTAGCTCTTTGAACCCCCGGGAAGATATTTCCGTGGGGCGGCTGTCGGAATTGACTCTGGACATCCGCAAGAAGGTGGAAGGCAACACTCCGGAGGATAGAAGGTATGTCCGGCTACAGTCTCGTCATAAGATAAGCTTCATGTGCTGACACACCAGGTATAGAAGCCGAAGATGGCTGTCCTACCTTCTCCCTCCTCGTGAAGAGGAGGAACATTTGTTGGAGGACTCGGGAGTTGCGGGGGTGACCGAACCCTCGACCTCTCAGTCAGCCTCGACTCTGCGGCACCTTCTCGATGAGACGGCCGACCTGATTGAATCGCCAACCTTTGGTCGCGTTCTGCAAGCCCTCAACGATGAATGCTTTGGCTTACTGATGCAAAATTGCATCAAGGAAGCATTCCAGTCGTCACCACAACCGTCCGAAAGCGTACCACAATTATTCACCTCGGTTGCCACAGTTGTCCCGCCGGTGAAGACAGTGGATCTCAAGACGAAGCTCGCAAATGTATTGGCTGTGATGGCACGGCAGGCACATGTCATTGGCAACGGCACAAATCCCCCCAACATGTATCTTACCGCCATGGATCAGAATGTCCGGAATTTGGAGGCCTTCGCAGCCGTCATCTATAGCTCGAACTTTGACTTCCGGCTGCCAGGCGCGGAGCAGAAAGCGGAACAATTCGCTGCAGAAAGAGATCGTCCTGATACGCCTTCCACGCCCCCGGTGATGGTGGACAAGGATGATACCCAAGATTTGAACCACGCTGGTTCAAGCGCAGTAGCTGGGGACCACTCGGCTTTTGAGAAGGCATGGGGGAAGGCAGTGGAGGAGGGGGCGAGCCAGTGAGTTGCTTGAAATGTAGAGGACGGCTTGGCTTCTCGAGTGCCGAATTATCCCTCCCTTAGCCTTCTCGATGGTTCCTTTTCAGCTTATATATCACGCATAGCGTCAATCCTGGAGATTTCAGGCTGTGCTGATTGTATGATTACCGATTGAGTTCAGTCCAGATACCCGGCGAGGGTTTTCAGCGTGCTTGTTGTTCTCTAACACCTGCGTAGATTGTGCATGTCCACTAGACTGGCCATTCGACCATTGAGTTTTCCACAATCATGAACGGGAGTAGCATTGCAAGTTGACAGTAAATGACTCTTTCGCGACGAGTTTATCCGCCACCGCAATGACAATAATGTCCGCCAACCCCTCAGTGTACTTTGGCCATTCGGCGAGGCCGATACTATGTGAAATTGAATGCTTATGATCAGTTTCGTCAATGTTCGGAGCAATAATATGAGGATGAGTGCAATGCAAACTCATCCAGCAGATGCTTCAAGAAGCCAAATCGCAGGTTTTAGCCATGATTCATGGAGGTACGCCCACTTACACTGGATAATTATTATTCACCATTTTGCAAGAGCCAAGTCTGCTGTGGTCCTGGGGGTAAGAATGCGGAGATACTCCAAAGGAAAAGAAAGCTTGGCCGGGGAAATCTGCGGGGAATCATCACTCGGCACAGGATTTGAGATTCGTCAACTGACCAACATGCTCGTGATAGTAGTAGTACTCCATCGATTTGGCTGTTATTTGCATTACTCTCTCCTTCGCAAATAAGCACTATCTCCGCATCGGCATCCGCATCCACACATCGCTTCTCCTGGGCTGCTTGCTGGTGACGCCTTGGCGATGGAGTACAGTAACATCGGCCGCGGTGTCCGATCCCCAAAAGAGGTATTGCAAGTTAACATGGGCTGTTCATTCCCCGAAAATCCTTTTGTTTCCAGACCAGGATCAGATAGTAGATGCGATCTGACAAATAGGAGGTCCGAGTGACCGCTAATTCTCCCTCATTTGCCGTGCTGCCCAAACGATTGACGAGATGCCTCGCTAGTTGAGTCCTTTTAGGCCTCAGAATAGAGGCCCGTCTCTTGTCTTCTTCTTCACTTTTCACCACTGTCTTCTCTTGTTCCTTAAGCTGCTGCTTCAGGTCTTCTCACTGACAGAGGTGTGACTTTTTGTGACTGTTTAGAGTCACTACAATCAACCGTGTCTTCTTTTGTCCTCCCTGTGCGGCAGCCCAAGGTCACATCGTGCATGCTTAGTGAGAAATAAGCACGCATTTCCTTCTGCTCTGCATCTGTTTCTTACTTTGTTTTTCCTTCTGTTGTTTCGACTTTCACTACCAGCCTTTGCCAAGGGGTACATACATTCCGCCCTGAAATCATTAATCATGGCTTTAGGAAGTATGTGTCCTCAACAATCCTTCTCTCCATTTATGAGACATCACTCCCTAGAAAAATAGACCGCTAACCCCCTCATCGGACACATAGGCGTGGTCAAAGCAAATAATGGCAAAATCGAAGGCGAGATCTACACCGAGTCCGCAGACCTCCCTCCCCTCACCACCACTACGGAGCGCAAGTTGATGGCCAAGATTGACTGGCATATCGTACCGTGCTTGTGTGTCATGTACTTGCTCGCCTTTCTGGACCGGTATGCAATCCTCAGCCAGTGAACCCCTGCATGAACTGACCTCTGTAATGCGCCATCGCAGAGTCAACATCAGCAATGCCGCAATTCTCGGACTGCAGAAAGATCTGAACATCGAAAATACCAAGTACAACACCGCTTTGACCATCTTCTTCGTACCGTATGTCTTGTTCGAGATTCCCTCCAACATATTGCTGAAGAAGCTGAAGCCCCATGTGTGGTGTATGTACTTCGCCTTGTCATACGACAAGGAATTGACTGCTGACATACTGCAGTATCATTATGTATGTTCTTATTTGGCTTCGTCACGATCTGTCAAGGACTGGTATCGAGCTGGGGTGGTTTGATGACCACTCGCTGGTTCCTCGGTATTTATCCCACCACAGAATATAAATATACCTATCGGTTTCATGAAACCTAATGTACATGAGCTAGGCATGTTTGAGACGGGAATGTTCCCTGGGTGTAAGTCCGTTTCCTCAGAGACCTATTGCCACTATCAATAACCAATTGCGCCGTGACAGGCTTCTATCTCCTGGGAATGTGGTATAAGCGCAGCGAGGCACAGAAGCGATTCAGCTTCTTCTTCAGCTCTACCACCCTAGCCGGCGCATTTGGTGGTCTTCTCGCCAGTGGTCTTGGAGAAATGGCCGGGGTTCGAGGCTACAATGGCTGGCGATGGGTCTTTATCATCGAAGGCCTCCTCACCTGTGTTGTTTCGTTGGTCTGGTTCTTCGTGCTCACAGATTTCCCGGAAGACGTCAAGTGGCTGAATGACGAAGAGCGAGAATTCATTCGTGCGAAGCTGGCAAAGGATGTCGGCGCCGCTGGAAAAGATGTCAAGCTGACCGCGCGCGATGTGTTGGCTGTCTTTAAGGACTGTGAGTGTTGCGCCAGTCTTCTGGTTTTGTTTTTCGCTAAATCGGGTCTCAGACAAGATCTTCATTGGCGGCTTCATGTACTTTGGTCAGATTGTCACGGCATACGGTGAGCAAGCTCGACATGGCTCGTAAATGAGCTTCGTTCTTAACAGCGTGCAGGATATGCGTATTTCGCCCCGAGCATCATCAAGACTTATGGCTACACCCGTATGTGTCCTCCTGGCATTTCCGCTAGTATTGGCTCTGCTGACTGTCTGCTACCAGCGATCAAAACCCAACTCTACTCAGTGCCCCCATGGGCAGCCGCGTTCGGCTTCTCCATGTTGATTGCAACCCTTTCTGATAGGTTCAAGCACCGCTACATTTTTGCTATTGTCCCAATGTTGATATCCATGGCCGGCTTTGGGATCTTGTTGAATGTGCACGGTGTGGCTCACCGGAATGTCCAGTATGGGGCGCTCTTCATGGTGACCAGTGGCTGCTACAGTTCAATGGCCGTTGTCGTATGTTGGTACGCCATGAACCTGAGTGGACACCGTCGCCGGGGCGTGGGAACAGCATGGCAGATTGGATTCGGTAACAGTGAGTTGCAATTCCTGCAATACCCTCGACAAGTCAAGATGGGCGGTAACTGACAAGCATAACCAGTTGGCGGTATTATCTCTACCTATTCCTTTCTGGCGAAGGATGCACCACTGTACCGGAATGGCTATATCATCAGTCTTTCCTTCCTCTGCTTCTCTGCAGCATGTTGCACTGCTTATCTTGCAGCGGTCTGGTACGACAACCGGAAGCGTGATCGTGCCATGGCCAACGGTGCTACCATTGAGCTTACGGAGGAGGAGCAAGAATGGCTGGGTGATCTTGCACCCAGTTACCGCTACACCTATTGACATATTCTGGAGATACTCGAAGATAGGGTTAGGGCTCTCTCGAACGTCTTGAATGTCTCGTTGGATAGAGTAGATTTTACGTCATGACATGAACTATACGCTATATACGCTATGCTCAACATCAGTTCGTCACTAGGACACATTATCTTCAAGTAGGTAGCAATTATCAATAGTTCCAGTCCAGTGTAAACATAATTTGATCCAGTAACAGGAATTGACATGTCTTAATAAAATAATTTGATCGAGTGAGGTAACCTCAGTGTTCCAGACGTGGGCCCACATCCTACAGTAAAGAGATGTTATGTAGTTCACAATCTGGCTGACATAATATGGACTCGGTAAAGAGAGCCACTTGAGTGCATGCTTGACGAGCCAATCAGAGCGGCCGCAGCACTAGCGAGCCCTTAGTGGCATATTCTGCTGAGTCAGCCCCAGCGCACACAAAGAGCTTCTCCGCCGCGGCTCTCCGTCATTCTTGCAACCATCTTCTCATCCTCGCAGCAGTGTGAGTATTGATCCCCCTCATCGTCAAGACTTTTCATCTTCGGGCAATTGACTGACAAACTTCAGTCTCGAACCATCTACGAAGATGAGAGCCAAGTGGAGAAAGAAGCGCGTTCGTCGCCTTAAGCGTAAGAGAAGAAAGATGAGAGCCAGATCGTGAGTTTTCCCCTTCATCATCAGACGAAGCGATGGCAAATCAATTGGATTTGATGCTAATCCCCTTTGCAGGAAGTAAACGTCTCGCCCACTCCATCTCGGTCACTCATGTCGATGCTCAAGTTGAACGCCGAACATGACATTCCGACGACGTTACGATGATGATTTCTTGTTATGATCGTTCCGTGGTCCAGCCGCTCCAATTGGTACCTGCCTGGTCCGATTTCCTACCTGGGAAAATTGTTTACGCTTGAATATCCTTTATTCAAACGCCTTCGAATTCGGAGTCCGTCGCTCAACACCCTGCTTCCATCCTCCTCGGGCTTACTTCAAACGTTTTCGATAATCTTTTCTCTTGATCAGACAGTGTGGGATGCGCATATCCGTGTCCTTAGTTCCTCGGAGAGGCGACTGTGTTCGGTGGAGGTTGGAGAGGTCGGTGGGAAAGTTTGAAGGAAAAGTGATTCTTCATTTTTTATTCATCCCTGTACTGTCTTTATTCACCGAACCTTTGGGTTTCGCATGGGGACCGGTCAATTGCTCGCTTCTTAGTTCGGGTCTTGCTCTCTAGTGAGACCTTGAGCCATGGAGAGGTGTCCCTCGAGAGTTTACTAAAAATGAAATGGCAAAAGTTATGATGACAACAAAATCTTTATGAAGTATCGTAGATCCTAATTGAGGGCTTTTGAAATGGGTAGAAGACAGGTAATAGTAATGAAGAATAATGGGCACATACCAATCGACCGTGTCTGGTTTGTGTGTCCAATAACGACCATCTCCGCCTTTGAGTGCGGAGAACCAAATTTTGGACCCGGCAATTTTTTTCCCCTTCGATAGAACATTTCAGTCCAACGTAGCTAAGCTGCAACATCACACCACTCAGCAATATTTTTTCCTCACTCTATTTTCTCTTGCCCAAAGGAACAATATGCCATCGAATAAAGTCGAAAAAAAGCGCAAGCGCGACTCTGATCGCCATGAACGTCCCAGCAAGAAACCCGCACTCGAGCTCCAGGACCTACCACCTCTGTCGGCCAGTGTCGTCGATGAGCATAGCGAGCTGGCTCCTGTGATAAGTATGAATGATACATGAATCTGTTGTACCACGCACAATCAATTGACAGGCTGGACAGTCACAACCCCCGGCGTCAACGCCCCGCGAAACCTGCGTTTTACACCGTACCTCAAAGCCCGCGCAAATTCTTCGTCATCGGCAAATCGCAACAAGGGGATTGTCTCATCGGAGCTCCTGCTGCAGTCTTCCGAACACCCCAAGCTGGATTTTGTGGGCCGCGAGGCGGAGGAGGATGCAGACTCCCAGCTCAAGCACTACGTTGCCGTGGTGGACCCGGAGAAGAAGACCTGGCAGCTTGTCGAGGTGCGCAAGCTGACGGTGCGAGGAGCCGTGAGGAGAATGAAGCCCTTGACGGAGGAGGAGGAGAGCAGCGAGGAGGAGGAAGTGGTATGCTCTCTGCTTTGTGCAAGCCGCAGCTCGACTCACTGGCAGATGCTGACTGCAAAATAGAAAACCATGCGCACGCAGCGCACCGAACTCACCAACACCTTTGGCACGAAGCAATCACGCAAGGCGGCGCAGTCGATGGCCGAGAACGCGCAGCTGTCCAACGCGCCCGCGGGCGCCGCCAACGCCGCCGAGTCGGCCATCATCTCGTCCATGCCCGCCGACGCCGTGGCCGACATTGCCTCCAAGGCGGCCGCCGTGCAGGCGCAGGTGCAAGCCAACAAGCCCATCCCGCAGGCCAACCTGGACGCGACACACCCGGCCGACGTCTACCCGATCGACGTGCTCGTCCCCAACGGGCTGGCCACCCTCCGCCAGCTCCCCGGCGTCAAGGAGTGGGCCGACACCGTCTCCGCCGGCCTCCCCGTCGCCACGACCTCGCGCTACGTCTCCCGCCGCGTCGAGGCCGTCGTCAAGTTTGGCAACACCACCCACCTCCAGCTCCTCCGCTTCATCCTCCTCCTGCTCGAGCTCGCCCGCTCCCTGCGCTCCGGCCGAGACCCCAAATCCTCCTCCGGACCAGGCAGCAAGCGCCTCCCGCCCCGCGAGGAACTGCGCCGCATCCTCTCCTCCGCCTCGGGCAACCCCGCCTCCTCCACCACCACCACCACCAAGCCGCAGCAGCAGACCACAAGCCAGACCGACTCCGGTTCCGGCACCCTCCCGGACCCCGTCATCGACGCCATCCGCCGCAAGTTCGCCCCGCAGGGCTCCCACCTCACCAAGAACGACATCACCTTCCTGCACACCTCCATCTGCGCCCTCTCGCTACACATCCCCCCGCAGCCCGCCAAGGACGGCGGCGCCAGCTCCCT
Organism: Aspergillus thermomutatus; assembly: GCF_002237265.1. Lineage (NCBI taxonomy): Eukaryota > Fungi > Ascomycota > Eurotiomycetes > Eurotiales > Aspergillaceae > Aspergillus > Aspergillus thermomutatus. Next base: position 26,037 of record NW_020798183.1, on the reverse strand, counting down.
GGGCGGCAACTCGCCCAACGAGCTGGCCACCGACCCCGCCGATCTGCGCGACGATCTGAGGCTCGAGAGCGCCACCATCCTGCAGTACTTCCGCGAACTGGGCTGCCGCGTCGACAAGCCGCGGGAGACCGAGTTCGCGAAATGGGGCATCAAGGGCGGGAAGGCCGAGGCGGCCGCGAGACGGGTGGCGCGTCTCAAGGTTCCGGTGGAGTTTCCCAAGGTGAGTCGCGGTGGGAGGAGATGATTTTTCTTCTGCCTTGGGCGGGTCTCTTTCAGATGGAAAGATGAAAATCAAAAAAAAGTTGGGATGTCCGTCGTCTCATGCGGTCCTTGCGCTTGTTCCACGGTGTTATGGCGTTGGGCTTTGATTGTAACTAGATAATAGCGAACGTTGGGAACTATAAATGTCACTTCATATCTTATAGAGGCCTACAATGTCTTGAAATATGCACTAATCAATCTACGATGTGGTTGTAATTGTGAGATGCCAGAGGTAGAGACTGGCTCTTGAATTGATCTATCGAACCCAAAGTGCGGTAATGACAGGCCGGTTCCGATGCATATATGAATGTTCCTCGTATGAAGGAATTGTGAATACATACAGGTGCATGTACGCATGACAGGTGCAATGTGGCGGTAAATTTATATATTATATACACTACCCAGCATAAGGCAGCGTTCCTGTCTATGCAGCCACACCAACAGGGATGGAGGCAGCGGGAGCCGCAGCAGGGTGGATGGGAGCTGCGGTCTGCTTGCGAGGCGCCTGTTGGAACTCCCGCTCGACCGCCTGCTCCAGACTCTCATACTCGGACAGGCCGAGCTGTGCGTCCTCCCAGATGGGCTGATTTTGTTCCTCGGCGCCTTCAACGCCGACGCCGACAAATCCACCCTGGGCTGCCCAGTCACTGGCGCGCTTGATGCCCAGGTCGTTCCAGACCGCCTGGACGGCCTGCACCAGGTGGTCGCGGTGCTCCTTGACGTGACCCGGAGTGGGAGTGATACGCAGGCGCTCCTCACCGCGAGGCACGGTCGGGTAGTTGATCGCCTGGACGTAGATTCCGTGCTCCTCCAGCAGCTTGTCCGAGGCCTTCTTGGCAACCTCCGCATCGCCAACCAGAAGAGGCACGATGTGAGACGGGTTCGGAATCACGGGGATATCCAGTTCCTTCAATGCCTTCTTCACGGCCCGAGTGTGCAACTGCTGCAGCACACGGTCGCCCTGGTGACGGGCCTGGTACTGGATCGCAGCGTTGGCACCGGCCATCGTCGCCGGAGGCAGCGAGGTCGTGAAGATAAAACCGGGCGCGAGGGAGCGGATGGTATCCACCATAGCCGCAGAGCCGGCAATGTAGCCTCCGACGCACCCATACGCCTTGCCCAGAGTCCCGGTGATGATGTCTATGCGGTCCATCACGGTTCCCTTGGTGGAGAGAGGGTTGGGTGTATCCTGAGAGGCGTAGATCTCGTAGTCGAGATGCTCGGCAACACCAGCACCGTGGGGACCGTACATGCCCACGGCATGGACCTCGTCCAAAAAGGTAATGGCGCCGTACTTGTCGGCGAGGTCACAGATAGCCTCGATTGGGGCGATGGACCCACACATACTGTAAACGGATTCGAAAGCGATGATCTTGGGTACATGCGATGGCAGAGACGCCAGCTTATTCTCAAGGTCGACCAAATCGTTGTGCTTGAAGACCATCTTCTTGGCGCCAGAGTGACGGATACCCTGAATCATCGAGGCATGGTTCAGGCTGTCCGACAGGATGACACAGTCGGGCATTTTGCTTCCCAGCGTCGCGAGCGTGGCATCGTTGGCAACAAAGCACGAGCTGAACACCAGCGCCGCTTCCTTGCCGTGCAATTTGGCGAGAGTGTTCTCCAGAGCCACGGCATGCTGATTGTGTCCCGAGATATTGCGAGTACCACCGGCGCCGGCTCCGTAGGTATCCAGAGTCTCGTGCATGGTGGCCAGCACTTCCGGGTTGCGGCCCATTCCGAGATAGTCATTCGAGCACCACACGGTCACCCGCTCTTCCGCCGAGGCGGTGTGGGCACGGGGGAATTCCTTGGCGAGACGATTGATGTTGTTGAAGTAGCGGTAGGACTTGTCCTTGTGTTTCTTCTCCAGCTCACCCTGGTAGAAAGCATTGTAGTCGAACGGAGCGGAGGCGGGGGCCTCAGGACGGGGACCGGAGACCGCCACGGGAGAAGTGCTTAGTGGGGTTTTGACTTTGCCGTTGCCAAACTTGGGTTGGACTGTTCGGAATCAATTAGCTAACATTGACCGTTTCGATCTTCCGCTGACAAAATACGCACTTCTGTCGGTGTTCTTGTAATAATCGGGACTCAGATTGGCGCCATTGCCTCCAGTACTGTGCAGCGCTCTCTTGTTCTGAGTGGGACGGAAATGCTTGTTGCTCATCCCCGGCACACCAGCGGCAGAGGAGGTGAACCTCTTGGCGCCGACCATGCGGGCGCTCTGGACAGCGAGGGCCTTGCTCATCACAGGGCAACGACGAGCGATGACCTGGAGGTTCGACATGGTACCTCCGCCGGGACTGAAGCTGGGACGGGTAGCCGTGGCGAGAGTACGCAGAGCGGTGGGAGAGGTGCGCTTGAGGAACGGACACATCGCCCGAGACTGCTGGAGGAGAGACTCCATGGTGACGGTGACGGCGGCGAGTGAGCAGACACTCGTCGAAGTAGGAATTGATTTGGTGGAGTTGAGAGGAAGATAATGACCAAGAAATTGGGTGGAATTGAGGAGGAAAGATGGAAGAAAAGAAAGAAAGAAAAGAAATGAAAAGGAAAAGGCTAAAATAGACGGAATCCTTTGCCTTTCCTGGCAGACTGACTTTACTTCCAGACGCCGATGCAGGAGAGAGTCAAGGATAAGGCGGAACGAAAAGAACCCTCTTGCCTCAGTCACCGAGGGAGATCATGCCGCTAGGCCTGTTCGGGTAAGATGCACCTCGGGCTGGTAATATGCAGCATTTGATTGGCTGGTAATGAAGACTCTACGGGATTACTCTAACCGTATGATCCGATACTGCGGAGAGATGCACAGATGCCCGGACACCAAGCATGAAAGGCGAGAGGTATGGTAAAATATGGTAAAGTACGGTAAACAGAACACCCGCGGCATGGTACGGTACCTTACTCCTCGGAATCCACCGCGCTGACCGAGGATTCCGTCTTCGGTGTGCGCAGCTTGGCTTGTGCCTGTGAATCAGGATGAAGAACTTACGACATAATGATGACCCCTTCGATTTCTTCATAATCTCATACATCATGATTTCCGTAGTCGTACAGGAATGGACATAGGCAAGTACCTCTCGGTAGATACTCAGGTCTAGGTAAGCTGGAGAATCTTCCCCTTCAGCAGAAGCCCATTGCATCCCAGCATCCATCGTGGCAAATCATGGTCAATAATGAAGAGAACATGACAGAAGCGGCAATTCAAATCTTACCTAATCACTATTTCAAGGCCACGTCCCAAGTCTTAAAAGGTCGCCAATCAGTAGAAAAGATGAACGGACAAAATAAGAACAAGATGAAAAGAAATCCAGCCGCATACAGGCGCAGGCACGTCTATCGCATCGTCAATCTCAGTCAGCTTGGTATGATTCGCTGCAACATTCTCTCTTTGCTTTTCATCACAATTCTCACATCATCAATCACCTCCAGCCGTCCTTCACAAAAAGTGTCGGGTAAATTAGAAACACAAAAGTTGAAATGTTAATACAAGGCAGAAACAACAAGCTGCCGAGAACAATAAGAACAAATCCATCAAAGTCACAGTAGCCTCTCAAACGCCGTAGTCCCATTCAGTCATGCGGGTAGCTAGTCATGTCCGGGGGTCAGTCATAGTCGGTGTGCACATCAACTTTCCAGTCCACCGTCCCCATCAATCAGTCGCAAGCGCTCCGTGGTCGTCTTGGCTCGCTTCGACGTTCCCTTGCCGCTGCCACGTCCCCGTCCTCGCTTGGGGACAGGTGTTGACGACGGTGTGCCAACGTTATCCGCAGTGGATACAGGCGTTGCCGCACCCGAGGGCTTCGCGCTGATATCATCAAAGTTTCCTTCTCCTGTAGCAGAAAAAGCAGAGTCAGCATCAGATCATCAATGGAAATGGATCGGTAGTCGCGCCATACCTTCGTGATACATGTCGTCCAGCGTAAGATCCTTCTTTCTCTTTTGAGCCGCCTTCTTGCCTCCTTTGCCAGCGCCAAACACCTCGCCGCGGTCCAGAGCTTCCTTCTCCTTCTGCTCAATAAGTTCTGCCTGCTCATCGTCTGCCAGCCACATGGCGATATCCTTGGTCCGACTCTCGCGGTTCCGAGTGTTGAAGTCCACTCCACCGGCCGCACCGCCCGAAATGACAACGCGCTGCACCTCTTCTTTCTGCAGGGCTCGCTTGCGGATCCGCTCTTCGATGGTGCCGCGGGTGATGAGGCGGTAGACGGTCACCTGCCGGGTCTGGCCCAGACGATGCGCTCGATCCATAGCCTGCGAGTCAATGGTCGGGTTCCAATCCGAATCGTAGAAAATGACAGTGTCGGCAGCAGTCAGGTTGATACCCAGACCACCGGCACGGGTAGACAAGAGGAACACAAAAATCTCGGGGCGTTGTTGGAAATCAGCCACTGTGTCACGACGATCCTCGAGTTTGGTGCTTCCGTCCAAGCGGCAGTACTTGTAGTTGCGGTAGGTGAGATACTCTTCCATCAGGTCGATCATGCGCGTCATCTGGAAGTACAGCAGCACACGGTGACCGCCCGCCTTGAGTTCGTGTAGAAGCTCGTCCAATTTGGCCAGCTTGCCCGAATCGGTGACGAAACGCCGCATGGACGGCACTTCAATGTGCGTGTACCGCCCCTTGGTGGATATCGGCTTCGGTAGCAAGGGTGGCAGCGAGAACGGAGCGGGGTCCAATTTCTTCTCGAGGATCTGCTGCTCCATCTGTCTAGACGGCGTGCTAAGGAGGGCATGACGAACGGAGACGTTGAAAAAGGTATCCTTGATTTCCCTCAGGGCCTCTTGACCGGAGCAGGAGATGGTGATCGGAGGCGCCGATGCCGCAGGGCTCGCGCACGGTTCAATCACGTTGAGACCTTCGCGTTCGAACGTAGCTTCAGAGACACTCATCAGATCCCGCATGTAGCCCTCCACAGTAACATCACGAACAGCCTGGCGATCGTTTCGCTGGACAATATTGAAGAGAGAATGAGGAAGCACAGACTTTGCTGTTCGCTCGTTCTCATCATCGTAGATGACATTCAGACGAGACAGTCTGTTGCTCTGGCCACGGCGGCGCACCGCCCGCTCGAAGACGCCGAGATGGGACTGCTCGTACGCCTCATTGATGGAGGTGTCGGCAAACCGCAGGAACGAAAAGCCACCGTCCTCGTCGATGCTGCGTTCGATGTTCTCCGGGGCAAAGATGTTCATCAAGTGCTGCAGGTATTTGCCTCGGAAGCCAGCCTGTTCATTGTCCGGCCCGGCCATGTCAACACGACCGCTGGAGCTGCATAAAAGGCGCGGTAGGTTGTACTCGATCAGGTTGCGCGTCGAGTAGCGGACATCCACATTCTGTCCCTCGCGAACGAACGAGGCGGTTTCTGCAAAGTGTGCGACCGAGAACGGTGATTTTGTCTCTGCGCGCTCGAACAGGTCGGGGTGGTTGCAGACTTTCCGGAACTGCATGACCAAGTTCATCAGTGTCGTGCTGTCGGCTTCATCGCCAACAGCGGCCTTCTCAATGAGGTCCATGATGCTGACGCGGTTCCGCAAGTTGGCGTAGTAGGCCCGTTGTCTATACGTCAGGTCGCAGAACACATCCTTCTCAACCTTGTCTCCAAGTTCTTGCTGGACGTGTTTCTTCACGCGACGAAGCATGAATGGTTTCAGAATCATGTGCAACCGCCGGAGCTGGTCCTCGTTGAGTTTGGTATTACTTTGAGCGTGAGACTCAATGTCCTTGGAGAACCACTCGCTGAATTCATCGTGAGAGTCGAACAAGGTCGGCATAATGAAATGCAAAAGAGCCCACAATTCCTGCATGTTATTCTGAATGGGGGTACCAGTGAGCAGAAGACGGTTCCGGCAGTGAAATCCGAGCAGGTTCTTCCACCGCGAACTTTGAGACGACTTGATGGCCTGGGCTTCGTCGAGAATCATGTACTGCCACTTGACTTTCTGGAAGTACTGAGAATCGAGGACGACAAGCTGATACGATGTCACAAGGACATGAAACTCTGATTCTTTGGTGTAAGTGATGTGCTTGCGGTCCCAGAACTTCCGGAGAACCTTGCGATCTTTCGCCGAACCCCAATAAGGCAGAACTTTGATATCAGGAACAAACTTGGTGATCTCCTGCTGCCAGTTATGCAGTGTCGACGCGGGGGCAATGACCAGGAACGGTCCCCAGATGTTGTGAACCTCAGCCAAGTATGCCATGACCGAAATAGACTGGATGGTCTTACCCAGACCCATCTCGTCCGCCAGAATGCCGTTGATACCTTGCTCATACAAATTGACAAGCCAGTTCAGACCCTTCAGCTGGTATTCCTTCAGCTTGGCCGTAAGCATCTTGGGCTGTGAGATTTCGATATCGCCCAAACTCGTGGGGTTTTGGAAGTTCAATTCGCCCTCGTCGAGAGCAGCCATCGGGTTCTCTTCCGCATTGAAGGCACGTGCGCGCTCCTGAGCTTCTTTGACGGCGTTCTGGGCATTAGCCATTGCTGCCTGCCGCAGAGCTGTCTCATCTTCCGCATCGAAATCCAGGTCCTCAAAATTGGTGACTTTGGTGCCCACGTCAGCGACACTAGGGGGCAGATCAGTGGTGTGGTCCTGGGCCTTGCCAGGTTGGATGGTCTCATCGGAGCCATCGACAGCGGTATCCCCAGAAGAGTCTGCCCCGGCGCCTTTGATCTTTCGGCCAATGAAGTGGGAATACAGTTCAGTCTGGGAGATCAGGAAATTCAGCTTGCGCTTCTGACGATTGGCTTCACGCTCTGCTTCTGCCTTCTTGGCGGACTCAATCTCCTGCTTCTCGGCGAGACGACGTAGATCACGCTCCTCGCGCTCGTTGCGCTTCCAGAAGGACATCATTTCACGCATCGTCCGCTTGGCACGGGCTTGGGTGTCTTTCATGCTCTTGTTCGTACGTTCTTGCCATTTGCGAGACTGCTTACTGGCAAGCTGAGCGGTCTTTCGCAGGTTTTCTTGACGCGTGCTGAGAGAAAGGGTCTTGATGCGATAGACCTTGGGGATGTCTTTACGGGCAATATCCCGCCAGATCTGTTCATAAATCTGATTGTAACCCTTCGACTCGAATGCGGATACGGGCGCAGGCGTGGGTTCTTTGGAACGTGCACCCTTGGCCTCCTTCTTGAGGCTTTCCTTTCTCGGATCTTCCTTGGGAGCGATAGGCAAGGGCTCGTCATTCTCCATTGCAGCATAAGCAGCTTCAGCCGCATCCTTCTCAGCCTGCTTCTGCTCCTTGGATTTCTTTGGCCGTGAGGTTCCCGAGCGTCCAGACTTGCGCCTCGACGGGGAGCTGCGACCGATGTGGAATGAGCTGGTAGTGCCGCCTTCCAGATTAGGAGCGAGCGGCGTGACCTCACCAATTTCCTCCGGCGATGTGACGCCTTCGAGAGCTCGCTTGGTCGATTTGATCTTTCTCTGGGCCCTTTCGGCTTCGCGAAGGAATTTGGCCTTCTCGGCGGCATCATTGGCCTTATTTGCCTTGCGCTCCGCCTCAAGCTTCTTCTGCATTTCCAAACGCACCGTATTCTCACGTCGCCGCTTCCGCTGCATGTCCTTCTTGCGTTCCTTTTCATCCTGTATTTCCTTCGCCTGAACTTCTGCAATGACCGACGCTTCGTTTGCGACTCGGAATCGATCCACTCCCGCGTTTGCCTGCTTCTCAAAAGTTTTACCAAGCTTGACAAGGAAATCGTGTCGGCGACGCTGTCTTATATTAGTTATACTGATATGTCAGATGCGGGTAGAGGTGCATTTGAGGCCTACCTTGCGTCTAATACCCTCGGCTTTTTCCGCATCTAATGCCCTTTTCTTGCCCTTCACGATGTAGCGTTCATACTCCGCCTCAAAGCCAGGCGCCTCAACATCGCTCTTGTCGGCATTGTCAATCTCCGCGATGATCTTGTTGATGGTTTCGGCATCGCGTTCGGATAATGTCTTGCGATTGGAGGCCCTAGAGGCTTTTGTCGGTTCGAAAATGCCGTTGGCAGATGCGACAGGAAGCGCTTCGGTGGATTTGGCTTCTTGTTCCACATTCCGACGACGTTTCTCGGCGCTCGGCTTCTTCTCAAGTCGGGGCAGGGCGGCGGAGATGGGTTCCGGCTCCTTGACTTTGAGTTGGGAGGTAGGTGGAAGAATGTGCGCCGCTGGAGGAGGGGTAAGTCTTCTCGTTGCTGGTACTGGGGCAAGGGTCGGTGGTGCGGGTGTGGATGTGAGTGCCGGGGCCGGTGGAGCTTCTGGAACGGGTGACTGTTTTTTAGGAGAGCGCTCTTCAGTCGGACCCGAAAGAATGCTAGCGAATGACATGGGGTCGGCAGCGCGAGCAGGCTTCTGAATAAAGCAGTGAGATAAAAGCTCAGTAAATGTTCTCATCTCACATTTGGTTAAGATAATGATCGAAGTGAAGACATACCGTTTCTCTAGGGGGAGAAGCCGGCCGGGGCTCTCGCATTATTGAAGAGGAGTATGCAGGAGCGCCATTTCCTCCGATGGAATAGAGTGGTTCCGTCTCTTTCTTCGGAGGTGATTGTGACAGGCTTTCCAGGCGAGCCGATGGATGGGCGTGGGATGGAGTGGAGTGGTTATAGGGAGATGCGCCGTTGCTAGACATCACTGATGCTGAGTAAGGTCTCGGTAATGGAAATTGCGGCGTCCCTGCCGATGAATGTGCCTGGTACTGCGACGAAGGTTCCGGATGATGCCCTGGCGGAGGAGCACCACCGTTTAAGGGAGGTAGTGTAGCCGGTAACGGAGAAGGCGCATGTGAGTAATGAGGACTCCTAGACAGTGACGGCTGAGGAGGGAAAGCCGGTGGTGTCTGAGGAGGGTGCTGCTGGTATTGATCATTGTTGGGATAGTATGAACGATTCTTATTCGGAGGAGAATAGACGGGAAAGCGAGGCTGCTGCGTTGGAGACTGGGAATTGTAAGGCGGAGCTCCCGTCATGATGCCCGCGTGTGCCGGACAACGCGGCGGCGAAGATTCGAAGACACCAGGGGTAGAGATAACGGAGTTGAGGCTCGAAAAGGCGACTTTGTCAAGCGGACATTGGACAGGACCGGTCGTCCGAGCGCGAGAGGATAGAAAGGAAGGGTCTCTTTTTCAAAAGGGACGGACAATCACGCGTTTCGCACCTGTCGCGGCGATTTCAAACTGCTTAAAGGATTAGCTCCGAGACAGGGTCTGGTATGAGAAGAGATGAATTAAAAGGATGATTTGAGGAAATGGATCGTCGGTTCATGAAGTAGGAAGATGAGGTGGAAGGGGCAGAAGGGGGAGAGACAAATGGGAGTAGAAGAGATTGCCTCACCGGTTTGACAGGAACCTCTGGGGATAATTGGATGAAGGGCGAGCTCTTTGTGGATGTTGAACCAAACCAACAAACTCCCGTCAACGCCAGAGTGGCTCAGGCTCGGATGCGATAAAAACGAGCACCCCTCTGTGGTCTCCCCAAATCAGGAATTGACACTTGGGGGGTGCGGCTGACAGAGCTTGTGGACAAGGGAAACGGGAAACAAGTGGGATGGAGAAGTTGGAGATGAGGTGGTAAGATAGTGGTGATGGGAGAAGATGAAGATGGATAGATGGAGATGGAGATGGAGGATGTAAAAAAGAAGGGTTGGACGGTGAAGAAAGGAATAGTGAATGAGAATAAGGTAGTGATGATGATGATGATGCTGCTGTTGGATCCTCGAATTGGTCGTTCCAGCCTTTCCCCCCTTTGCCCAAGTTTTCTTTTTGCCCTCTCTCTTCACTTTACTTGTTCCTTTTCTTCCTCTTTCGTCGCTTTTTTGGGGCTGTCCGCGATCCGTAGGTACCTTACACATTCGGCCGGGCGGTATGTGTATTGAGATTACATACGCCGCGTATCCTTGATCGATTGGATCTACGGTCGCCAAGAATTTGCAGGCATCAACCTATGGGTTGCACTCTGATGAAGCAGTCGAGAAATTGACAATGTTGGGAGAAAGAAGTAATCCCAAAGAGCTCTAATGACAGCGAGTATAAAACTACTTCCATTTTGTCACTGTCAACCTGCCCTTGGCGCGATATTCACTACTCCAGATTAAGGTATTCTATGCCAAGCCTATATATGTCCGATACCGGTCATTACCATTCGAAACACAAGCCACGCCATAGATTACATCGCCATTCAACTTCGACTGATTCTCTTCTGATAATGACACTCTGAGCATTATTCTCTGATAGAATTCAGAAAACTCCGTACTGGGTGTAGAATCTTTCTGTAGATTTGGTGTGTCTCTGTTGCAAGGATTGCCTCAGACCACGCTCAGGAGTCACCATATGGAGGAGCATCAAAATTGCCTGTACCTATCAAACGTAAGGCACAGCTGATGATGGTGAATGATGCAGTCACCTGAAAACGCAGAGGCCTTGCTGAATCTCGATTGTCAGTTGCCTGGGTTATTCCCATGGAAATTAATTGCAGGACTCAGGAGTCATCATTTTGTATCGACTTTCATGAAGATTAGCTAGCAGAAACTGAGTACGGAGTTATACTTCAGAGCATTTTTCGGAGTACTCATTGCAGATTATGTGTGGCATTTGAGGACTCTGGAGGAAGGTCTAGAGGTCCCCAGCACTGGTTTGTGCTTTGAGGTCGATGATCTTTCTCCGTCTCTCATGGAATTTCTGCGTCCGTTACTCATCGGTCAGGACCAATGATCCTATTCAAGTAGACGCGATTGTTGCGCAGCCACCCGTCTATGCATCAAAGCCAGGGAACACACGGGGGATAAGACACCTAGGAGGTACATGGCCCTGGCGCTTCCTGTATGTATGCGCGAATTATACAGACTAATGAGGCCTGACTTGTTCGCATTGAGTGCTTCCACTTGTCTTGAAATGGAACACTTACTCCTGCTCCTTTACTTCTCTTGTATACCCGGTGATCATCCCATGGACATATAATTCTTTCGAGTTCAATATCCTTTAATAGCAGCGTTCAGAAGCTAAGGTACTCATCTCATCGTACTTATGATCCCATAATCATGCCTGAGGCAACAACATTGCAATCTTGATCGGACTCCGAAGTTATTAGTTATTACATCGCCAAAGATTTCCCTTGCTGTGACCATGGATTAGACCATTGAATGCGTTCTCTCACCATCAGTTGATTTATCATATTGTAGAATCAATTCGCCTCCCTCAAGTCATGCCATGTCTTATGATCCTTTCCTTATCTTATCGCTCGCAATACCTGGAAGATGGCACAAGTGACACTTTCGGAGATTCTTGCATGATGTCTATAGAGTCAACTTTGAATTCAGATTTGACAGACATTGATTCCCCCAAGGTATATGGTACCTGGACTCTTTCCATTGACCCTGCAGCTGTAAAGTCCCACTTGCAGCAATCTGGGGAAACAACGAACTCATAATGTGGTGAGATCGTGCAAGCTTGATTGGTGACGTCTTCTACTGCGTCCCCAGCCGTCATCCACCGGCCTTGAGGATAGGTAGGTATGGCCTGATCCACGCCAACTGCAGGCTAGAAATGGTTAGATTAACCTTCAGAACCAGATGTGTGTTTCCAGATGGGGAGGATCTCTGACGTCTTCTCATCCTCTGATGTCCCAATGCGTTCCTAACAGTCGGACAACATGGGGAATGGAGCAGTTCACCTCGCATCTCAGTGGGCTCATTTACCTATCGCTTTTCCTGCTTCTGTATAGTCCCTGCTGTCATTCATTGAATACTCAGCCTTTGATAGCTGAATCCGACGACGTCACTGTGTGAATCAGACCTAGCACCGGACCACCCGATTTCTTACTTTCCTTCTCCCTCGAGCCACTGAGAGAAATCTCTCCATGATTATAAGAACCACGAGAAATCTCTCCTTTGTTTGCTCGACAAGTTTTACTCTTGCGTCAATCCCAAAGTCCTTCTTTCCTCCTTCCGGTCTATATTCTTTTCGGTCTCCTTCACCTAGCCGATATCGTTTCTTCTCTCACGGTTGCGGCTTGAGAACACCAGCCAGCATGACCATCCCAGACAAACAATGGGCCCAGGTGGTCGAAAAGAAGGGCGGCCCGCCAGTCTACAAGGAGATCCCCGTGCCCAAACCCGGCCCCGATGAAATTCTTGTCAAGATCCGTTACACGGGTGTTTGTCACACAGATCTGCATGCCATGAAGGGCGACTGGCCCCTCCCGCTGAAGTTGCCTCTTGTTGGAGGCCACGAAGGCGCTGGGGTTGTTGTGGCCAAAGGCGACCTGGTGACTGGCTTCGAGATTGGCGATCACGCAGGTATCAAGTGGTTGAACGGATCCTGCATGGAATGTGAATTCTGCAAGCAGTCCGAAGAGCCACTCTGTCCCAACGCGACATTGTCTGGCTACACTGTCGATGGCACTTTCCAGCAGTACTGTGTCGGCAAAGCCACTCATGCCTCGAACATTCCCAAGGATGTCCCCCTCGATGCGGTCGCTCCCATCCTCTGTGCCGGTCTCACGGTCTATAAGGGCCTGAAGGAATCCGGCGCACGCCCCGGACAGACGGTGGCGATCGTGGGCGCTGGAGGGGGACTAGGCTCTCTCGCCCAGCAATACGCCAAAGCGATGGGATTGCGAGTCGTTGCGATCGACGGCGGCGAGGAGAAGAGAGAAATGTGCGAGAAACTCGGCTCAGAGGTAAGACGGCGGCGTGCCTTTTCTACCCGTATCCAACTAACGCCTCTCGGAACAGGCCTACATCGACTTTACCGTGTCCAAGAACGTCGTAGAGGACGTCAAAGCCGCCACTCCGAGGGGACTCGGCGCCCATGCCGTCCTCCTACTCGCCGTCTCGGAGAAACCCTTCCAGCAAGCCGCGGATTACGTCCGCTCGCACGGTACCATCGTCGCGATCGGCATGCCCGCAGACGCATACCTGAAAGCCCCCGTGTTCAACACCGTGGTCAAGACGATCAACATCAAGGGCAGCTACGTGGGGAACCGCCAGGATGGCGTCGAGGCCATCGACTTCTTCGCCCGGGGGCTCATCAATGCGCCGTTCAAGAAAGCCCCGTTGAAGGATCTTCCGCATATCTTTGAGCTGATGGGTGAGTAGCATTCTTCATATTTTATTCAAGATCCCTTACTGACAACCCTGTGATAGAACAAGGCAAGATCGCCGGTCGATACGTTCTTGAAGTACCCGAATAAAGGACCGAAGATCTGCAGGGCAGCAGCGATTGACGATTGACGTTTGACGTTCCGAGATGTTGGCACAATACGTACAGAAATTTGCTACACCTAGGTATTGTACAGGGCGAAGCCATTGCGATTAATCACTTAACGAAGCGACGTGTATCTATCTCTTACTAATTAATTTGACACTCAATCCACCCTCTGCGTATCCAGCCTGCAAATCGATGGGTAGATTTCGTAATGCAATTCGAACAGGTGACCGGGAAATTACAAGAAAGAACAGTGGAACGATTAATCTATCATCAAGTAGATACAGGTATTGTACCCTCGTCAATTGACGCCCTTCTCCCCATCCAAGCCCTCCAGATGCGTCTCCGAAGGACTAGACGACGACTGTCCCACAGTCACCTGCGGTCCCTTGTAGAACTTGCGCGCATACAAAAGATAATACAACAGCGCACCGCCCCAAAGCGCACTGTTGATGACGATGGTATAGTTCATATCCTCGGCTTTTCAGATTTTGTCAGCACAATGGCTTTATTATCTGGAGAGGGGAAAGGAACTTACGAGTGGGATCAGGTCCCAGGGTGGGAAACATGCACAAGACGATCGCGAAGAAGAGATACACGATGGCCGTGACGGCGATAGGCTTGCTCAGCCGGCCCGTGTAGAATTCTCCCGGCTGGAAGCGCTCGCCGCCCCAGACGAGCCGCGCAAAGATGGGGGTCAGCCAGGCGAGATCGTTCCCCGCGACTGCGAGGGAGAAAAGAGCGCTCGAGGCGGCGTTGTTGATGAGGCAGAGCAGGCCGATGACGATGGCGGCTGCGACCACACCCCAGATCATGCGGACGGGCTGGTAGCGGATGCGTTTGCTGACGTGCCGGAAGAAGGAGGAGAAGGGGAGGGCGCCGTCGCGGGAGAAGGCCCAGCTCTGTCGGGAGGCGGCGAGGACGAGACTCAGGCCCATGAAGAACTGGACGATGGCGACGACGGCCATGAAGCCTAGGGCGCCGGGTTTGCCGAGTGCGTCGTAGTAGATCTGGGTGATCATCAGCTCGGGCCTATGCGGGGTGTGCTTTACGGACGTAACAAAGCTTACCTGCGCCATCGGTTGACCAAAAGCGGTCCCCATCACGTTCTCCAGGTTGGTATCCATCACGGCTGCTATGACTGCAAGAGACAGAAACCCCAGGATGCCACACAGCCCGGTCGACCAGAGGATACCGAGTGGGACGGCACGTGTTGCATGAGTAGCCTCCTCGCTCATATGGACGCAGGAATCAAAGGCGCCAATGGTCCAGATAGGCGAGAGCCAAGCAAGCATAAACGCCCAGCCCGCTGGCCATGTGGTCAGGTTATCAACATGTCCGAAGACATAGGAACCCGAGTTGACCGGTCCGCCGTTCATCGCCTTGCCAATCGGGAGCGCAATCACGGTTGCTACCACGAGCCCGATGTTGCTGACGATGCAGAGCGTCTGGATCTTCGGCATGATGCGCGCAAAGAAGGTGGTGATCAACCCGTGTACAACGACACAAGCGACGTATGTGACATACACGACCGGCCGGGAAGCAGTCCACTCCCCGTCGCGGGCAATGGAAACGAGCGAGAGCAACATGGTCGCAAACCCATCTACATCCTGCGCGTCAGCATATGCCTCAGACACAACCAGACCGGGAGAGGCTCCACGCACAATCGATCGAGCAGACACCACCAACAAGACCAATGGTATTGCTGTATCCAACGACGAAACTCAGCGGATTCTTCCATTTCTCGTCGCTGAAATAATGCGTCCAGAAATAGAGACCGCCAGCGGTGGGCATCGCGGATGCCAGGTCAGCCTATAAAAAAACAGATGATCAGTCACGGGCCATCAATTCTGTATACAGTCGAACCAACATACCATAGCCAAGCCAACGATGAAGATGAACACGCTTGCAACGAGCCATCCTACAGACGGAGTCAATACCGCTGGTCGAATGCATCCACAGACAGTGCCCGAAAGGTCTTACCCTGTCTCACTGGTCAGCAAGGACACTTCGAATTCCACACTGCAACTCATGGAAATCATTTACCCAGACCATGCCCACTGGGCCCGCAGGCAACGAGAACGCCAAGGTAGATGCAATTGAGGGTAATAACCCCATGATACTAAACGCAACAGCAAAGATCTGGGTAGTGGAGTAGTGTCGCCGAAGCTCCTGCTTGTACCCCAGCGTCGCTGGAAGGATCGATATCCCATCAGCATATTCTCATTGAAGATGATAAACGATGCCACACACCGAGTAACTGCATGTCACCAGGCTCAGCAGCGACATCAGGATCGACTGTCTGCGCAGCCTTGGACTCGACGTCCACAGCTTGAGTCTTTTCCGCCATGGCTGGGTGACTGTGAGTGAGATAGGAGTCAACAATGAGAGAGGAACTAAGCAAGAAAGGTCATCGGAGTTAGTCCATCACATATGTATATATACACGACCGAACGTAGAGATACGAGGAAATTGAGTTCTGATAAGGAGGGGGTGTACAGTAGTGTTTACATCCTCCCTTGCATGGACTTGCCTCCACACAATGCCCGATAAGGAGTGGCAGTCATCGTCTCAACCATAATATCGTCGTCGTCATCATCATCATCATCATCATCCTATGATTCTTCCTATCGCCCAAAGTCTCCCTCGAGCGGGGTTCAGCAGCTTAGCTAAAGGCACGGGAAGTCAAGGGAGCCAATCTCAGCATGCCCTGCAGATAAATAAGACATCCATGCTTTGTGTTACTGTCGCAGTGGCGATGGCGGATTCAGATATCGGCTACAACTTACCTATCGCGAGTCAAACAACTTGGCACGGCGAGAGCTTCCAATCCTGGCACTTCATGGCGATGATAAGAGCCTAGAGCGTGCGTTAGCTCGGAAACTTAGAGATGGCTTGAGTTGACTCTTGAGCGATGATGAGCAGAAAGGCAAAAGTGAATTCGGAACTTATCGCCAGTCTTCCGAGGCTCAGCGCTGCCCTGCTTATCAGTACGTTCACTATCACCATTGAACTGATGATGTCTTCTAGAGTTTATCTCAAGGACAAAAGGGACAAAAGGGGGGAGTCGGGCTCCCTCTACCATTGGATATCTGTTGTATCTAAACCGCAAGCCCCTCCCTTCAGGGTTCCAGACCCAAAGCCCCAGTCCAATGCAAAATATGAAGCCACAAGCTGTAAATGGAGCCCAGTTCCAATATACAAGACGAATCAGCGCAATTGAGCCAGAGCTCCTACCATCTATGAGGAGGCCGAGACTGCAAAGAAACAGACAAAGGAGGATAAGATAAAGTGAAACAACGGGAAATCGGATAAGGACATATTAAGTATACATAGCAGCATGACTCAGACGGCACCTGGTCCCTTGTGGTTTGACTGATCTAGAAGCAACCGCGGCTTGATGAAGTCCTCGTCCAGCTGTCGGAACCAGGCGGCATGATCCCCAGATGGTCCACCCGAGAATAGATCACGAAGAGCTTCCCTCGCACTTCGTCCTGTCTCTCTTCTTGCGGGTGACGCTCCGCTCAAGGGAGCCGCTTGGGAAGGCCTCAGATTCTGTACCTGTGACGGTGACCGCCGCAGTCTAGAAGCTGCACCCGGCGCTGTGGGGGGTAGATCATCGTCAGATGCACCATCATCGACATCCAAATCAAATGCATCAATTTGGTCCGGCTCTGACACGCCTCGGCCTCGCCCAACGGCTCTCAGGCCGAATTCATCCTCACTCACGACACTGCTATCGCTGTGATTTCCAGCCCCGTTCCCGAGAAGCGTCGCCGTCGATAATCTATCGCGATGTGTCTGCGCATCTTTGGGACTGTAGGCGTTGGAATACATCCGTGCATGGCCCCGAGTCGACTGGGGCGGGCTAGGGCGGCGATTATTGCCACTGGAATAGCTGTCGGTCCTGTCACCGAGACCTGCTCGCTGTATCCCGTCCAGCGGAATGGTGGAATCCGTGCGTCGGGGAATATAACCCAGGCCGGTATCGGACCGCTTGTAATAGGTGCCCCCATGGGTGACCTCGATGTCGAATTCATCGTCGGACTCAATCTCCTCGACCACGCCGGTCCGAATCCCAAGAATCTCCAGCATGCGAGCAGTCGTACCTCCGAAGATGATCACGGTCAGCACGACGACAACCAGGACCGTGGCACGCAACGCTGGCGCGTTCACCCCTGTAAGCCCCGCGGCCAGCGCAACCCCCACAGCTCCGCGCAGCCCTGCCCAGAACAGCATTGCTTGATAGGCGAAGGGCAACTCGTCCGCGACTTCCAACCCGTGACGGCGTGCCCTGTACCGGATAAACCAATTGATCGCCTTCGACAACGGGAACACTGCCAGATAACGGGCAAGACAGATGCCAAAGACGGCGACCAGAATGAACAGAGGCTTAAACTGTAGATTCGTTTCGACGAACAAGTCTAGGCCCAGATAGATGAAGATGAAGTTCTCCGACAATTGTGCCATGACCTGGAAGAGATATTTGGTGGTCAACTGCGTCCGCCGCGACATGTTGTAGTAAGCGTAGTGTTTCATCGTGATACCACAAAACAGAAGAGAGACGATGCCTAAGCCTGTCAGTTATCGGGACGCTGGAGGAAGACACCTAGACACTCACCGGATAGGTGGACACCGTTCGAAAAGAAGTAGCTGGCATACGCGACGAGGATAATCAAGCAGCTTTCGATCTTAGGCATGCGACGAACGTGCGTGTATTTCAGCCCCAGCGCGGTCATGATCCCAACAACCATGCCCACCAGCATACTACCAAAGAAGACAAGCAGGAAGAGTCCGATAGCTTCGAAAAGATTAAGGATCGTCAGCGAGCCGGCGTCACTTTCTGCATACTTCTGCGCGGTCTCGAACAAGACAATGGCAATCGCATCGTTCAGAATCGACTCGCCAAAAATGACCGTGTAAAGCTTGGGCTCGACTTTGTAGAGGTTGAAAATGGCCAAGATCGTCACCGGATCCGTCGCAGAGAGCGTGGCCCCAACAGATATAGCCTCGACGAAAGAGATATTCAGACCATCCAGCGGGACCCGAGTCCAGATGTAAAGCACCGAGCCCAGCACAATCGCGGAGATGAATGTCCCCGCAAAAGCAAAGGTGAGTATAGTGCCGATGTTGCGGAAGAAATTCGCCTGGTGTAACTCGTAGCCCGAGGCCAAGATGATAGGAGGAAGGAGAAGGTTGAAAAAGAACTGATAGTCAAAAGTGACGCTGTCTTGAATAGGCGACTCGGGACTCAACCGGATGATCAACCCGACAAACATACCTGCGTTGATGCGCATGAGCGACCGCCAACCCTCACGGGAGACACATAGCAGAGAAAAAAAATGAACGTACCAGCAAAGATCGACAGAACCGTTTCATGAACCGCCTGGATCTTCTTTTGTTGCAGGATATAGCTCGTAAACAGGGCAAACATCAACAGCATGATCAGGATGAAAAGAGCCCAGGAGCTGAAGAACTCCTTCTTTCCGGCTTCGGGAGCATCTGGAATAGCTCATCAGTATCTGGCCCAGAGGTTTCTGAGTATAAGAGATCAGCGCGCGTACCATCGTCGGGCTCATCGGAGTCGGCGGCTCTCCCTGCAGAACAAAGATAACAAGTTAGCCACAGCACTATCACTGTACATGATCCATAACGAAATCTATTTCCCTTCGCAGGACAGCCAATAACGCATAGAGGCAGAACATCAAAGCAGCAAGGAAGGACGTACGGATCAGCTGGTTAAGGACGTCGCCCATCAGTTGGCTCGCCATTATGAAGTCCACACAACCACCAAGCGGTTAACCCCAGCTGCGAGTCTCTGACGCCAAACCAAGGCGCACATAATAATAAACTGACAGATGCAGTGCAAGAAGGACAAACCACAAACGAAAAGAAGTATTAGTGACAAGGTGGAATGATGCGATGGGAAGGCAGATGGATTAAGTAAAGTACTTTGGTTTGGGGACAGGTAGCCGTCATTGTCCAGCGGTTTGAGAGGTCCCGCCCGGAGCCAAGACCGGCATCCAAAGGACCAAGGCTTGTCGGCGACCCGCCGATCCTCAATATTCAAGCTTTGAAGAATTTATGTTTGATTAAGAGTATTTTTGACATTAATGGTCTTCATAATATAATGTACCAATAGTACGGAGGTAAATAGCCGACTACGATATCATGGAACACACAATTCACGCCGTGGGATCCCGAAGGCGACTGGTCAGCCAGGCCGCAACTATCGCAGCACATCCTCCAAATCTCAGCACCCATCCAACACTGTCATCCCAGGGCTCTTCCCTAGGCCTCTGTAAGGCCTTGAAGATAGCACTACAGATCAAGCTGGACAAGATCTGGGGCGCAGACACTGCCACGTTGTGGAGCCCGAGGATGATGCCCGCTTGGGCAAGATTCTCCTCCTCTTCCTTGACCTTGGCGCGTCGCGGTCTAGCACCGTCCTCAAGATCTTCGTCGTAATCGATGCCATCACCGTCGTTACCAGCGACATTCGCAGCTGGATAATGTTCAGGAGGCACTCCCATCTCTGCCTGATGCCGCCGAATCCGACGCTCCGCATCAATCCGGGACACTTCCGCAGAGATCAGGGCGAATGGAGCCCATAGAGTCAAGGCCCACGAAATGCCCACAAATCCAATAACCGCTGATCCAGCCTGATAAGAGGAGATGAAGAAGGTGCTGAACATGCAGACCGCGAACAGGACATGGGAGAGAAACCATGCCCGGCGCAGCGTCAGCCCAGGTATCTGCAGCTTCGATAGCCATGTCGATCCAACCCCACCTCCAATAGGCTTACTGCTGGGGGTTTCCAAGGAGGGCTCTGAGGCGACACCAACGGGTAGGCTTGAGATTGACATCCTTCTGGATAGACAGGGTTCGTCCTCCTCTGGAGTATCCGGGCACGCCTGCTCCGGACTCGTGATCCGCCTGTATGTTGGGACAACAAAGAGCGGCAAAGTCATGTTAGCAATAAACGAGGTTATTGCGTAAATCAAAAGTGCAAATGTTCCAATTCGAGTTGCTTCTTCCCAAGCCTTATTAATGTCACCTTCGGATAAATTTGGATGCTGTTCGAAGATAGGATTGACATAGAGCTGCCCTATGTATGTCGTTGCGTAGAATAGAAATGGAAACCAGCCAACCCAGGCAGCAAGCTGAACCTCGCAAACCTTGGCGATCTGTGGAGGTAGAAACTTGATCGACTTGAAAACTTGCCGGAAAAAGCCAACAAATCCGAGACTATCTGAGGAGGGTGGCCCTTCGAGCCTTGGGTCTCGCTCATGGATGTAAGAACAACTGATGCTCAGCGTGATACCGAGAGCCAGCGAGGACAATGCACAGAGCACCTTGAACTGAGTATTTCCCAGAAACGGGAAGATTTTGGGCAGATCGAGGTATCCAAAAATGTATCCAACAATATTGCCCACCCCAGTAAGCCGACTAGCCCAAGCGTTCGCCGGTTCCTGCTGATGATGGGGTGCATTATCGACGATGAAAGCTCGGATGCCTGCCTGAACTGTACCGGAACATTACCATCCGTGCGTCAACTTACAACGGTTTGGTGATCAAGCGCTTACCAGTATTGATAGCGAAGTCTAGACAGTACATCAAAACTGTCGCGAAAAAGATTATCGTCGTCCGAGTCCCATCAGAGGCAGGATCGACACCAAAAATCCCCAGGAAACCTCCAACAATCTCTTGCACCCATGCAAGCGCAAGGAGGGCCACAATGGTCGCCGCGGCACCAACGATCATGAAAGGCTTTCTTTTACCCCATGATATCCGACAGTTATCGCTCCGAATGCCGATGTACGGTTGCACAAGTGTACCGGTCAAGGGTCCCGCGATCCAGACGAACGCAAGCAGAGCCTTGCTCATTCCAAGGGACAGAAGGAAAGGCTGCATATAGATCGAACCATCAGACACTGTCTTCGTGTAACAACCACCGCCTCAAGGTGAGCACTCGACCACCTACCGATCCATTCGATAACTCCACCGACCACACAACCTGCAATCTAAACCATAAGGTCAACATCACCGCAGCCTCAGAAAGAAGAAAAATACTCCAAAAAGCTGTCGGGTTGGACATACCCAACAATACTCAGCGTCAACAAGAACAGATACCAGCTACTCTTCGCCTCAGTGAGATGCCCCGGGTGATCACCCCGGGGAACTCCATGATGCCTTTGGCAGGCTGTTATTGAGTCCACAACATCATCATCGTCCGTACGATTCGGTCCCACAAGGGGAGAAGTCTCGTCCGCGACGCGATCATCCGTCCCCGGCATTTGATTTGATATCGTTACTCTGAAACGTGTGCGACAAGTTAGAACACAGATACCTCTGTGTACACGAGGCTATCTCGTGCTCAAAGAGCGGAACACTCAATTAGGCGGACGGGAGCAGATCGTGAATGGTATAGCGTAAGTCTGGGGGTAAATCCAGAGATATCCAAGACGACAATTGCGGGTTCGCTAGGATGGGGGCATGCTGGCGATATGGTGAGGAATTACAGCCCTGATCTATTTGCATCAAGATAGCCAGCAAGAAACTAGTAATACCATCAATCGAAGCAGAGAGGAGGTTGCTTCTGATGATGTCTCGTGTCTCCAATGCTGAATCAAACCGACGTCAGCAGACAATGCACGTGACTTACCCCGATGATCTAGATTTGGCAACCAACAAAGCTGGTCGAATGACCAATACTCCTGATACTCCCTACACAGACGCATGTTGACCAGCAAGGCACAGGAGGATTGACTTAGGAAGGTTTTAATTTGCAGGTGTCCGACGCAAGGACATGATAAATGATATGTCATTAATATACTGTGATCTATGTACTCATCTGATCCACGTCTTAATTGCAAACGTCAAATCCATCTCTCGGATGGAGGTCTATGATTTGAGTTGCGGTCACATCCCAGACTGGCAAGCAGAAGTGATGTCCGAACATGATACTCCACAGAATTTCCTCAAAAGCTGTACGCCGGTTTTCACCCAGCCCGCATCGCGCATTACCTTGCGTTTCGACCTTCCAGATTCCATAACAAAGGGGGGAAAGAGTAATACAGACAGAAACCCAATTGTCGAACATAGCACACAATGACAAAAGAGAGATAGACAAAAAAGAAAAGTCATACATGAGTGAAAACTGGCTGAAGTCGCGGCCATAGTGTCGGCGCGCAAGAATCAGGCTGTACGGACAAAAGGGAAGCCAAGCCAGCGGCAACCGCAATACAAAACCCGAGTACAACCACTAGCTGATCGGCACTCATCGTGTGGAAGAAGATCGCAGCCATCAGCGCAAAAGTCCACGTAGAACTCAAACAGAGGGCCTCCAAAAAGCTTTTAATGCGCATCACCAAAGCGATCGAAAAATTCACATTCGACCTTGACGTCACGCTCAAGTAGCCTGCCAGCCTGCTGTAGGTTGGAACCATTGAGTGACAAGAGGCAGAGAATGCTGCGTCTGGCCAAGGGCCAAGAGTAGGAAGGGATGAGACACCTGGGTAAATTAGAGGGTCATAGCCATATACACACAAGTGGTCAATTCGCGTTCTCATTCCCAAGATAGTCGCTCAGATTTGCTGCTGTAGGAGCTGAGGAGCGATCATATGGGGAGCCATCATGGTTGGCATTGCAGAGGTCAATGACATTGTTGAAGGCATCGATGTCATGCCCACGACATTGACCATAGAACTGGGCATAGCTTCGCCAGGCGATGATTCTTCATCGGAACCAAGTTCGTTCTCCTCGTTTTCAAGGTCTTCGTCGTGCGGAGGGAGCGGTTGCTGGCCATCCTGTTGAGCCTCGTGGATACGACGATGTCTTCAAGGGAAAATGAGTAAATGTCTATGACGTAAGGCGGTGACAAGACTTACTGGGCAAGATTGTCGGAGCGGGAGAAGGCTTTATTGCAGTAAGGACAAGGGTAAGGCCGTTCTTGTGTGTGGGTGCGCACATGCCTGGGCGCTAAATGTTAGTCGGCGGCTAAAACAATCATAACAGAGGAACACTCTGCAGATAGTCCCAGAGGAGCGGTCGAATGAACAGAGACTCGGAGATTAAAAGTACGCAACTCACCGTTTGAGATGCTCCAATCGCTTGAAAAGCCGCCCGCACGATGGAATTGGACACGAATGGGACTTCTGCGGATATGGTCCTAGCTCCATCATAGTGGCGCTTCGGGCGCGGCGAACGGGGCCAGGAGCGAATCGCTCCGATTTATTCGAAACACTGTTCTGCACAGCTGCCTCATACGCTTCCCCATTGGGAAGCGTGAGCAGCTCATCCTGATGACTCGTCATCTGAGGATTCGGCTCAGGATTCTCCTCGACACTCGAAAGAGGGGTCCCGTTGCGGGACATCTCGTGCAACAAATTCCTTTGCGGAAGAACTGCAGGAGCATATCCGTTTGCCGCATGATGGGAAGATTCATGTGTTTCCTCCCCTTCTGCTGCCGGCGCTACGGAATTCGAGACGGAGCGTCGGAGATCACTAGGCCTATGAGCGGCATACGCAATCTGCTGAGATGATGCGGAAGTCGTTTGGGCGTGCGCAGTAGCCGGGACACTCGGGGGGATTGAAGAGCGACGACGACGTTGCTTGTACGTTGGGGACCCCTCAATCACTGAATATACGTTCGAGTGGTATGTCCTGGCAGGCATCGGGTAAGGAGCGCTTGCGAGATTCGAAGGCGGTAGCTGCATCATCGGGTTGAAGGCGGCTGCAGAAGTAATGTCAGGGATCGCAGTGTAGAGACCAGTGTCTTCGTTTGCGATGTAGGCCGGTTCATGACCAAGTGGAACGCTGTGCTGTGGCGGGGTGACGGGTTCGAATGATAAGCCGCGGTTGCTGTAGTCTTCGTACTGGGAGGAAACGAAGGATGGTGCGGGCGAGTACTCCACGACAAAACTAGGCATGGAAGCATGCCGCTGGTGTATCCGAATCGGGATGCCATTGCGATCATATTGGATCTGCCCGTAGTCGGGCTCGCGCTTAATTATGGCCTGGGTCAGAGGGTGGGCCATGGGCATCGTACTGTACATCGCCGAGTTGCCAGCATCGTCTGGGAGAACTGGCATCGCGGGAGGAGCCATCTGGGGAGCCATCTGAGGAGGAGGCATTGCGTCAACGGTCCGAACAATTGGGGAGTTGGACTGGCCAAAAGTCGTACCCGCGTGAAAGGATGACGAATTTGCTTGTTGTGCCTTTGTCAGTTGCTCATACAACGACTGCGACGAGTCAAATTCGAACGACAAGGCCGGCTCGCTGACCGCAAGAGTCGTCGCCTCCTGCCCCATCTTCTCCCTCTTCAGGTCACGTTCCAGCGCATCGAGGAAAAGCCTGTCATGTGGCACGCTGTACCAGTAGAAGACCTTCTGCTTCTTCTGTGTTCTGATGCAGTTGTTCTTGTAGAGGAAATCGAGAAAGGGGCTCTTGGGTTCTTCGAGTGTCGCATCGGTGCCAGCTTTCAGATTGCGAAGATCGGAGAATATACCCTCCTCAAACTTCTTCGAGTTTTTGACCGGACGGCCAAAGGCTTGAAATCGAAAGGCGAGGCATCGGACGATATCAGTGCCGGAGATGTGGAACAGATTGTTCCTGCCATTAATCAGCCAAAAAATCCCCCCTTTCTAGCTTTTCTGAACTCGGCAATCTAGACTAACCAGAGAACGCAGGAAATATAATCGCCGGTGGGCAGTAAAAATCGTCGAATCAGTTGATCCCTTGGCCAGTCTACTGGCGCCGAAAGAAGGAAGTACTTCACTATGACTGTTGTCAGCAAACGTTCAATAGTCTAACAAGCAAGAAGCAAAGGCTTGGCAAGTGAAAGTCGTAGATCATCAACTTACGATTGTCAACCTGTTGAAGCGCGACTTGCGCATCGTGAGGGAGACTTTGCTGCGCTTCATTCGACAACATAAACGTCTCCGGTTTCTGGGGGGGTGCCATTGGAGCACCATGTTGAGTATACATTTTCGCTTTTGTGAAAGCAGTAATCTGTGAATAATCATCAGTCGAGCGCCGGAGATTATAGGTCTGATGGCAATAGGCCCAAGAAGCCATTCGTTTTTGGATGAAAGGATTTGTATCATGGCTTTTAGTGAAACAGACGTCAAAGGAAGCGGGTATACGCACACTCAAACAACTTGCCTAAAAAAAGGCTTCTGACTAAAAGAGGTCGATAGAAAACAGAACGGGAAGAGAAAACAAAGAATACAGTAGAATAAGCTCAATCAAAAAAGAAAAAGAAAAAATGAATATGTATGAAACAATGGCCGCGGTCGAATGCGAAACGCAGCAATTATCCAGACACAGTAAAGAGAGTACCAGCCTCCCAGGACAAGGAAGAGTTGTAGGCGCTGACGATGCTATACTCGCCAACAAAGAAGGGGGACACCGAGGCGGGAGAGTGATATCAGATAAAAATGAGGGCGATGGAGAGTTGAGGCGGGCCAGCCCAGTTTCAATTCTCTTTGAATGATAGTTTCTCGCACGGCGAAAATGAAAGGAAAAGAAACGAAGGAGGTTAAAGGCGAGTTGCGATGGGAAGAGGAGGGGAAAGGGGGGGG